>NC_092063.1:17495000-17795000 GCF_039877785.1 Chaetodon trifascialis
GGCTCAGGCCTGACAAGGCAGCAAAGGAGATAAGAAATGGATCAACGTGAGCCTTTCTCATAGCTTAATTTATTTTAAATCCAAGCCCTATTTACACACTGCGCACCGGCAGGGCTTGTCAGCTCCAACTAGCATTGAGATATTTAAAACCATTAATGCTGTACAGCGGCAGCCTGAACGTGTATGACACAAGCTGTCGCTGTGTGAAACAAAGCCAGATCTCTAACTGCCACAGCTTCCACTTTTGAACACAGCAAGGCTACAAAATCAGTAACCATGCAGTCAGACACAACATCATGCAACTGCCAGATCTTTCTAAGTGTGAGAAAAAGGTTAAAATGAAAAGCAAACGTACAATGAGTGAGAGAAGGAAAGGAGTGCTATATTTCTCATCTAGTGAATGTACAAGCCAGATCCAGTGTATCTTTAGTGCAGGGGCTAGCCCCATAGAGGCAGGGGTCAGGATATGAAACACACAGGCTATCCGCCTCCCGACAGGATATCCTCGTGGATCAGCAGCGGTAGCCATGTTGACCCGCCCTGTTATTAAAGAGGCTAATCTGTTCAACATGTCAATGTTAGCACTTTTAGCTGCGATTAATAAAAGAAGACCCCAAGAGTGCTGTGTGTGCTTTTTCAGTGCCCCAGGTTGTTTTCATTTGGTTTGTATTTTTAGTGGTTTTCACTGTTTGGTAATTCAACAGTCCTTTTTTCTCCTATTAGCATAAACAGTGTAAATTATTAACTTTGTTAAAAGAATTATAATCAACCCTGAATCCTAAGCTCTGTAGTAGCTTTGTGTGTTTTTCCCTTTGTGCCACTGGCAAAGAGGCACTATGGCAATGCAGATATCATTAAAGCAAATCTAACTTTATATTTTATAGATAGGGAACAATATGCTTGTGATGCCTGACTTTGTGGCCATTTATGTGACGGTTAAAATGTATGGCCCAGTGGCTTTCACAGGCTGGTAGTAATAGAACTGCTCCCTAACAGACTTGCTTTCTAAGTGCCTGGTGCTGTGTCTTAATTTGTAATCTAGTCAAACCAATTGTCCGCTAGCTAAAAAGGTCACAGAGACAATAGACTACACAGCCTCCCGCAATGTAGAGAAAGCCCAGGGTGTCTTTTGTAGCTTTTTAACCAAAGATGTAATTAAGACACCTTCATCTTCAGGGGTGAGAAGGGCACCAACAAGAGTCTGCTGGAAACACAAGAGGAACTTCACATTACTGGAAACAGAAGTGAGACGAACACTAAGACAGAGCATTTGGTTAGAGGTGAAAAGCACCTGTCTCCGCGGCAAAATGTCACCACTGAGGACATTTTTCTAAGTTTACCTCCTCGTGCAGTCAGCATGTGATTTTATACATTGTGACCAACGACTGTGGTGAAGAAAGCTTGTTGGGAAAAACTGAGTGATGCAAAGCAACACAGGAGAGGCAGAGGGGGGGACTTAAAGGACGTGATTTATCTGGGCTTGATTGCGTGTTAATCGAGGTTACGTGTATTAAGTGGAATCTAATTGGAACAGACACTGGCAGTCTGACAGATCGACATGATGCAGATGGATTGAGGGGGGGAAAGGGGGAGTGAGGGAGACAGGGAACGGAAGAGGGAATGGGAGAGAGAAGGGTAGTGCAGTGGAGGAGAGGCAGAACAGAGGCAAATGAAACACATCTTTTAGCTACTGTACATGGCCAAACGAAGAGAGTTTTGTGACGCCAAACATTAGAACCACCGCAGCCTTTTAAGCAGCCAAATAACAAGAAAGAAGACGCTGCCGTTAGGCTCGTCTCACGTGCGTCTCATGATTGGCGGCTGATGAGACATGTAACCCTTCTAGAGGAGGACACACACGGGCGAGATTGTGAGTGACAGGGCACAGCACTGGAGTTTGCCCTCCCCTTCCAGTTGCCACAAATATTCATTTCTTCTTTATTGGAAATGAGGGGGGAAAAAAAAACGGTCCTCCAAAAACACACGAGGTAAAGAGGCCGAGTGACAGCTGCCGGAAAATTCTCACCTCGACGAGGGGACGAGCAAGTGTTCAACCGGTCCTTTTGACTCTCTGCTCCTCCTGACAGGCGACAACTGTTTAGAAGGCCCTCTCCTCTCCCCAAATCTGAGGTATTTAGCTAGTGGACTGAATGACCCTTTCAAATGTTACCAGAGTAACAGACCGTAAAAGATGACCACCTGTTAAGGCCAAGCAACTGCTAACTCATAACTAATATACCACAGAGTCTATGGACAAATAAGGAGAACACAGTTTGTGAAAAAGGTTCAGAGAACAGAAATTAAGATTTGAAGTAGAGGATATGGTGTTGCATGGACATAATTTCTGTTGTAGCATTAGTCTGAACTGGTCAGTGTGGCTATAATTGGTAACGAGGGGATACAAAGTGTGAGTGACATGGACGGCCTCAGAGCAGCGAATAGCCCAGGAGCAAAAATGACTGTCACAGTGCCATTATCTAAATCTGGGTTAAAAATACAGTGGTTCCTGATGAAAGGGTCACTTCTACTGATAGCTGGCCAAAATGAAGGGAGGCAATGGCAAATGAATGTTCAAAGGTATTAGAAATGGCTTATAAAATGTGCAGAAAAAGCAGAGGGGAGAAGAAGAGAGAAATGGAGAAAGAAGTAAAGAGCTAATAGATAAAGAAAGGGACTATGGGCATAATTTAGGGGCAGTTTGCAGGATACTACAGCACTCGAAACTTCACTCATCAACACAAAATGCCCAAATTGTTCCCGACATGATCCCGTCATAGCGCAGAGACAGAGGAGTTGCTTCGGTCATCCGCTGATTTGATCCATTATGACTGTTACACTAATGGCATTAATAAGGGCAAAATTGCTATTTTGAAACGCAGAATTTTCATCCTCTTCATCTGGCTAACCTTATCGCCTTTCTCCTCTTCCTACATGAAAGCCCACTGTGGGTGTGCATGCGTGTGGGCGTATTCGACTATGTCTGTGCCCCCACCATGTAATGGCTATAAGGTCATCTCTATTTTCCAGGCTTGGTGTACAATGTCGTTGGATTGCAACATTTTGCACGGTTTAAAAACAACAACACGAGCTTTGAAATGTGACTCCCTGCTATTTTTGATAGATTAACTACAATGTTGTGTTCACCAGCTGGCCCTGATAAAACACCCCAACCTCATTCAACACTGCCTCAACATATTTTCATCAAAACCTTATGCATATTCATTCAGCTTTAAAAACTAAAAGATGCCGTAAAATGGACAACATTGAGGTATAATGAATATATTTACAGAAGTTACTTAAAATCTAAGTGTATTTAATATGTTTCCCTGTCCTGTATATTTAATGTACTCTGTATCAGCACAGTGAATGTGTCTGTGAGTTTCCTGTACATTCACACTGAATGTGAGTATATGTGTGTATGTTCAGCCCTCATCAGCCTCTAACATTGAGAGGAATGACACTCTGTGATCAAGGACATGAATTGCTCATTGATTTTTAGGGGCCAGCTTAACTATCCATTCCAATTGATTTTTAGCTTTGCTGGGTGTGCGAGTTATGGCAATTTTAATGTATCATCTGTATGTGTACTCATCACCCACTGCAACAGGACTTACAATAGTGTGTGGAAAATGCATATACAACACCATGTGCAAATGAGAGACAGGGACTTCCCTTTTGCTTTTTTTCTAATCCACGAAGTGGAAACCATGAAAGCTTTCATGTCTTACAATAGGTGAAAAAAATACCATTAAAATGCTTTTTTATATATATCTCTTAGCCATTATCTGCTTCTGAACTTGGTAAATGTTCTATTAGCAATAGCATTGTTTTTTATCTTGAGGCACTCATGGAAAATAAAAAAACAAAAGCATGTGAATGAACTGTAACCCCTTTAATACTAACCAGTGTCGCTTAGAGCATGTATTTCAACTTCCAGTATGTTGTAGGCATGTAAACCAGAAAAGAGTAGAAATTTCAAGAGGGTTCAGATCCTCATGCCGCACAAACACATGCCACAGACGATCACCACAATCTAAAAAAAGCACACAAGTTTGACACTCTTTCAAGACCTTTTAGTTTTATGAGAGAGACCAAATGCTCATCTTTTTACACTCAGGATACTACTATCATAACTCATACTACCCATCAATTAACAATTCATACCAACTATTAATAATCAATGGTTTGATGATGTAAGAGACAAAGTCAGAGCAATGTGATCCAAAAGGCGGTCTAAAGTCATCTGTCAGGTAGAAAGTCATTAAAATAGGGGCTCGTTTTCCTGCGCCAAGCTTAGGTTTCACTGAGGCAGGGATACATTTCTATTCTTCAGCAAAAGGCTGTGCTCTCATATGATATCATCTCCTTTAGAACATTGCTCTCAATGGCTTGTCTTTTTTGTCTTTTGTGTTTTTCTCCAATTTAAATGGCCCTTTTTTCCAAATGGTTTGGGTGAAGCGGTCCTCTATGTGAGGTAACTGCCTTTTGTTCAGTGAAAAGGGCTGCATAAAGCACACTTTACTCCATCCTTTAAAAAAAACAAGTCTGCTTAATTAATGTTTTACAAGTGCTGCTGTATTCTTAGTAAAAAAAAAAAAAAAAAGCCTCTATCAAAGCCGGCAGGTTCAGATTACGTACGCTAATTGAAATTCTGAATTTCTAAGCCAACTTCTTTTTTTCCCCTGCTCTCGCTCTTTCTCCCTACGCACACAATAAAGCCTTGCGTTTTGTAGTCCACAAATGACATCAAATCATCTAAGTAATATGGGCTTTTCTTTTTTTCCTGTATTCTCATGTTCTGCTAGTGGGTTCATGAGACAGCTTAATAAAGCAGTAAATGCTTGGGGAAGCCTGAGACCCTACTGTGTGTGTGTGTGTGCGTGTGTGCATGTGTGAGTGTGCGCATGTGTGTGCGTGTGTGCATATGCAGGCATGTCTGTGCATATGTGCACACGCATGCTCTCGTGTTTTACCTCCACCAGGGACCTCAAAGCAGAAGGCAAAGCCTGGTTCCATACTCGAGCAGATTTTCCCAAAGAATTAAGCAAGAATAAAGCCAATGAACAAAAGAGAATGACTAATACCTAAACCAAAGCCAAAACTAAGACACTTATCTCATGGGCTGACACTGATCGAGTCCATATTAATGCAGCCTGAGCTAAATGAATACAGCATAATTTACAGGCTATACATGCATTAGGTGCTGGAGGTAGGCAGGTTGTGTGAACAGCTGCAGGTGTGGGAGCGCGGGGCTGAGGCCGAGTTTGGACAACCATCACAGCACAGCGATCGGCACAATAGAGGAAACACAGGTTTCTACGCACTGGTGGCAATGATCTGAGATGTAGTGGGAGATTGGATCAACTGGGATATGGAACAAAATCTTTTTAGCTCAGCTCATAGTCTGCACATACACGCTTGTTTGTTTTCGAGGGGAAGGTTTCAACCTTTCCTACCGTCATTATTTATCTGGCAGGGTAGCTGTAGCGGGCAATTACATAAATTACAGAGTTTAAAAAAATGTCATCCTTGATAACCTTTGTTCTGAGTTAATCATTGCAAGGAAAGAAAACTGCTTCTCTTCTCTTCTCTTTTATATTTACCCAAACTCCCTCCTTTCAACGGGGTATTATTTTATTGGCTTGTTTTGCAAGCATTATAACTTTGCATTCTTCTCCCAAGGTCAGTTTCTAGTGTGCCACGCGGAGTATTTACACATAGGGCTTTTCAGGTCAGTTCTATTGTATTTACATCAAATAATTTTTGATAAGGGATGTAAAAGACCTATAAACCCAACATCATAAACGGGAGGTGTAGTTGAAATAAGGACAAAAGATCAACGGCTGAATTTTTCCTTATCTTAGACACGTTGATATTTTTGAGTCAACTCTCTTGACTCCCCCCCCACCCAACCCCCCCGCACAGAGCTGAGTAGAAGCGTGGACTTGTTAGATTTAGTCCAATGGCTTCCCAGTGCGGCCAGCAAGCGAGCTCTTGTTTCATAGAGAAGTACCTCCCCTGTTATCTCCCTAGCGCTATAATCACTTAACAAAGACGTGGGCATTTGCACAAATTAAAACATCAATAATGCATAAGTGCTTTTCAGTTTTGAGCTGCAGTGTCCCTGTATTGGGATGAAATACCCCCTCTACCAGTGGAAAAACTGTGCTCGCCATCTTCTGTCCCACAAATGACTTAAAGAAGCCAAGCCCTGCTTTGAGCTACAGCCCCCCTTCTTTTAAAGTTGAGGCTAAAGCTGTGGTGAACATTTGGGATCTGCTTTGGTAACGGGACAAAATGGCTGGGCTGAGTGGGATGCGGAAGTTGTTTTAAAGCAAGAGGCGGTAAGTGGTGGTGGTGCATCAATGCAAACAGGCAACACCCTTGAGTGGCGCAGCGTGGCATCCTTCCATAAACAACACCACCGCCGTGTCCCCGACATTTATGATTTGTGGTCAGAATGGCAACACAGGCCTGATTCCAACCAAGTCTGCATGTTTGCCCTATCGTTACATGGCTAAATCTGCCCAACCTAGTCTCTTATTTTCTCAGATGAAAACACCAGACATTTCATATGGTTGTCAGAGAGCTTTGCTTAAAACAAGTCATATGAGAACATTACACTTGGACAAGGAAGGGAAGGGCGGGGGCATCATGGGAAAGAAACTTGGTGACACTTGTGAAACCAGGATGCCGTTCAGGCTACTGTTTAATTTGAGAAAAGAAAAAAAAAAAAACCTCCTTATATTTATTACTGCAGTTGTGAATATGAACTGCGTTGCGCTGACTGTGGAGGTTGGAGGAGTTAAGTATCATTATTGGAATAGTAAATCCATGACCAGTGGTGTTCCAACACCAATAGAGGACAAGCCATCCTATACAGATGGCCTCAAGGACAATTAGCAGTAATGATTGGTTGCCACATAAATGAGGGAAATTCTATTTGCTCCTGCACTTGCTGATGATCACAGACCAAATGCCTATGACAATAATATGGATGGCTGCTTTAAACTTGAATGTTACTTGCAAATGTGGCTTGAATGTGCCGAAGACTGGGAAAGACCATTTCTGAAGTATCTGTCTCATTATTTAAGGAACACAAAATAAGAAAAGGTAGTACTTCAAATCTTCCACAGCCACCACATTATCAGGAAGAATAAAGAGATGAGACAAATAGCAGAGTGATCTAAAATATTATCTCTTCAATCATATCCTTTTCCCCAGATATCTTCATTTCCCCCTCCCTTCTCTGTCAGTTAGTCTGGCAAACAATCCCCTTGTTAGCAAACTGTTAAGACAGCCGCTTGGTACACAAATTGCGCTCGACCAAGCGAATTTGTTTTGCAAGGGTGACCTGTTTAATCATCTCATTTTCTTTGGCGGACATTTATTCATCTGGTTTCCACGGTTACAGAGAACATTAAGGGGCTACAGTAATAAGGCTGGAGAGTCAAACAGGTAATAAAAAAATTAACGCCATTTTCCAGCAGCCGAGGACAGTGGGTGAAATGAATCAAGGGAGAGGGGAGAGAAGCAGCGGGGGGAGCAGGGGGAGGGGTGTGTGTGTGTGGGGGTGGGGGGGTGGGGGGCTCCAATATTGTCCAAACAATAAGCCTTAGCGGTTATTTTACTCTGTAGATCAGGTGGTGCTGTTATGGACATGACACTTTGGGCACAGAGCAGGAGAGATAAAGCTTTTAAAGTGGCCCTGCTCCTTTTTTATTGTCATTCAGCGATTACATATCAGAACAATTAAAAGTTAGCCTGAGATATCTATTAACTTTGCTCTTTTTTTATTCCTCTTGTACTTCAGAAGGAAGACAATCTGCACTCCTGGCAATGCAACGTGTCAATAACATGCAAGGGACAACACGACATTTAGGTGCCCTGGTGAGAAATGTTTCGTAGTCCTCCCAAGTTGAATCATGTTTTCTAATATTGTCTTTTGAACAACTGCGCAGCAGCAGACGAAAAAAAGAAAAGAAGAAAAATAGTGTTGGAGCATATAGAGTTTGTCTCTCAAACTATTAGAAACATTGACCTACACACCAATTGAGAGGGTCCAACTTCTTGCCAAATATAGAAAATTCCAGCACAATAGGGGGAACAGGTGCTGAGGGCCCATAGAAAGTGAGAAGCCAAAGAGCTGGGTTGCTGCTGAATGCCAAATAAGGCAGTGAGACACGTTGCACCAAGCCACAAAACAACCGACTGTTATGCGATTTTTGAAGTCTGACGACCGCCACCGATTGCCCCTCAGACTGTCCTCTACGCGATGTATCCCTGTGTTCAGAAAACATTCAGGGCTGTTTTCCACTTTAATAATAGCCGAACATGAGAAAACAGGCAACAAATTTTATGCATTACTCATTTCTCCACTCCTTCCAAAAGTATTTCTAATTGACAGCAGGGCTTTGGCACTCCTAAATATATGCACAAATGTTCTCAACCTAACCCTTAATCATTTAAATCGTCTGGTTTAACCTGTATTTGGGTATTTTATGACTCTGCCAACACCTGTCCCCCACCCTTGTGAAAAACAAACGAAATAGAATTCTTTCTTTGTTTGCTGTCGTGTTATTTGTATATACGTTGTTCCGGGGGTGGCTCCGGTGTGACTGAGGTCGGAGAGGGAAGCACAACTGATGGCAGACAATGTCTCTCAGGAGAGGGAGGGAAAAAGAGATGTCAGCCGACCCGTCCTCACACGCACGCACACACAGAAGCGTAGGATACACACTATAACATCAAATGCACACCGCTCACAAGGAGCACGAGGAGCGCTCTCCCCTCCTCACCCCTGACTGGGGCGGAAAATAAACTCCTGTCATACATGCGGGGTGAAATCCCCAAAAGGGGGATACAGAATGGACAGCAGCGAGGGAAGAAAAAGGCTAAGCTGTGGCTATGGGACTGCCAACTGTTCTGCTAACAGCCTCTTAACAGGTGTGGGCTCGGGAACCATGTAATCCTATCAAGTTACCAAGTAAAAAAAAAAAAAGAAAGAAAGAAAGAAATCCGGCAAACTGCAAACTCCTGGGCTCTTCCCCTCTCTCCCCCTCTTGCCTCTATCTTTCTCCCTCTCATTCTGTCTCTGTTGGCAGTGACAGAAATGAACAGCTGGGCTTCAGATTTATCATGTACAGACAGTAATTATTGCTGCTGCTGCCTGCTACTGACCCAAGTGAATAGAATGTCACATGAAAAAACACACGGCAGAAGGGGGACCTGAAGTCGAGGGGTGCCGGGCTGGGGACTGTGTGGAAGATGTGTGTGTGACACAGAAGAGAGAGGAGGGCAGTGTTTAAACGTCACTACGTTCCTGTTTGCAGTCAATTACGGACGAAGACAGGGGTATTGGCTCTGTAAGTCGGCCGAGCAAACATTTTCTCGCTCACAGTGAAGGTGACAGAAAAAACAGAGGTTCCATGTTTGTTCGTGTCGATTTTTTTTCTTTCCTCCTATGAAAAATAAAGCCAGTGTCAGTACAGCAGGCACTGAATTACTGTCAAAGAAAAAGTGACAGAGAACTGAAACTTATAGATGTGCTCATCAACACTCAACGCTAAGTGAGAGGACAGCTGTGTCAACACCTACTCCTTTCATCTTTTACATTTTTACCTTACATGTACGATGAACTAAACTCATCAACAACTATTGATTAATAAAAAACAAGGCAAAGCAACTGATGTTGGGCCACACAGTGTTTCCGTCATTGTATCAACCCAGCCTGACCCCACCTGCTCTATTTGTTCCAGAGATAAGAGGGTCAGGAGATATACTATCAATTTATTACCGGTGTCGATCACTGTCTTTGTCATTAACAGTTAACCCTGCATCTGCTGCTTCCTTTTCCTAAACACACACAGTTATATGAAAGTTGTGGTCTGTCACATTCCATACTCACTAACCTACGTACGGACTGGTTCACACCTTAAAGACCCCCTGCCACATTTAAAAGGATTAGTCACCACATTTTGTGCCGGCTTAATCTCTCTTTCAGCTGGACTAATAAGTGTGCTTCGATAAGCGAAGCATGCAAATTCATTCATGGCCAGTGGAGACCATGCTTTCAGACAAACGCGCCAAAGTCTTCCACTCTGCTAATTACCTCTTCATTTTCCCCTTTTCTCCTCTTATATAGCATATCAACGACTAGAGATTATTCTTCTCCCTTACTTTGCATGAAATTATAATTTCGTATGTAAGATTAGGAAATGGAGTCGGCGACAAAAAAAAAGTTACCAGAAGCTTCTCTTCTTGACTCTGCACACAGGAATACATGACACGGCATATTCAGCGGTGAGATTAAAAGCAGGATTTCTTTTCGGCTGGTTGCGCTGAGACAAATGAGTTACAGACATTTTTTTTTTTTCCCAGAAAATAACACATGATAAAAGTTTTTTTTCTAATTAATGATATAATTTATAATTCATTATCATAATCCTTTTTGAGATTGTATAATTAAAAAGGATATTTCACCATTTCCATTTCCCTTATTTTTAAGCAGTGCAGTTTAACAAACATGCATTATCTATGATAATAAAAACTTCGCCTGTTATATTTTAGATAATAAAGGCAATGAAGACCCAAGGTGCAACCTGTTTATCATTCTGGAATATTTCTTCACCGAGTATTAATTAGGCCATTACTCCAGATTGGTGACGGGGAGCTTTGAGGTTTTAATTAGGTGCTGGCCACTGCATGAGTGCACAGGACTGAAGAAAGGGGGTGGTGATGCCACTTGCCTTGCTCCTGGCCCATATCAAGTAGCCCTGAACACTTTGGCTACTGCGGCAAGATGCATGGCAGCCCACGTGCATCTGGAGTTTATTTGATCGTTTGATCTCTAATGTTTCCTCTTTCTACTGGTTAAAAAAAAAAAAAAAAAGGCCAGTTGGTGTGATTTGGATATTAAAAGACGGGGGTTAAGGTAATTATGGCGTTGGGTGGCGTGTGTCTGATGACTGGGCACATGCTCAATCAGGACTCAGCTGTCCCTCTCTTTCTGTCTACCCCCCTCCCCCCACCCCCAACACATACATGCACACACAAACACACACTCACACACACGCGCACGCACACGCGCGCAGACCTCCCTCCCCTTGTCTGCTGTCTATGTTCCCCCATCTCTCTCACTGCCACTCTGCTAAAACCAGGCATAACACACAGCCTCGCGTAACATCAATCAAATACTGAGAGCGGACCATAAAACTACACAAACATATACGCTGCCATTAACTACTGTACTTGACACTTATTTAACAGTTCTTATCCAATGTAGGTCTAAAATCAGAAAACTAAATTTAAAGATAGGAAGGGAATTAATTTAGACAAGAGTATTAAAAATAAAGAATCAATTGGTGAGCTACTATTTAAAATATAGTCGCAAAAAAATTCTCTACTTTTGACATTTTTCAAAAAACAAAATATAAGAAGATAAAACATTTTTCTCTTCACACTCAATTTACTCTGACCCAAAGAGAGTGATGTGAATTGAGTCAGTATATTCCACTGCATGTCTAAGAGATAACAAAAATCCTATATTTTGGTGTCATTTGAAAACAGTATTTAAAAAATAAAAGCTGAGAATGCGAGTGTTTTTCCTCGGTTGACAAGGCGATACTAATCACCTCGTTGCTGAGAAGCACTCTTCCCTGACAGGGCTCCTTAGAATACAAGGATCCCCCAGGAGAAATCGGCATGAAAGAGGTTAAAGACAATGACTCGCATTTTTTTTCCTCCAAATGTCTCCCTGTTAAATTTATTTCAAAACTCTGTTAATCTGCTGTACACAACATTCCCATTAGCATAGCCCAGCCCCCTAATAAAAATTCCGGCTAGTTTAATTAAAAAATGTAAATTTACTGTCATCCAAGGAGCAGCAGAAATAGGAGTGCAACAGCATATTTTATTGCTTAAGACATCAAATTGATTCAGGTTATTGCTAAATTGTGATAAAAGGTTATTGAGGGCCTCCAGAACTGGGCTTGTTTTTCTCCCTCATTTCGTCCTGGTTTTGTGGAGGGCCGTAAAAGATGGAGAGGGCCACAAAGGGTTAATGAGACAACTCAGTGAGGGAGAAGGCAATCAACATTATGACTCATATGAGGGTAGAAAAACATTTTCCGAGCTGACGAAAAGTTTGAAATTAGGGTGTGTCACAATAACAGTTGTCCTTGTTTGTTGTTATTTTAAACTATAATACAGGACACCTTAAATAACCAGACATAATAACCGAGCCCTCATGTATGTCTGAAACCCTGTGGTCACAGTGGTCTACTGTACAGTCTGTCAGAGTTTTATTTAATAAGAATCATCATCTCTAGATCGTCTTTTATTTCTCAGTAATGCTGCCATGCACAAGTTAAAGAGCACAAAAGCCTAGATAGTTTCAAATGTGCTGAACGGCAAGCTGAGACAGCAGGAAGAGACACAGAATTGTTGAAAGGACAGAAAGACGAACTGAAAGAGAAGATAAATGGCAACGAAAGACATTTAAAAACAACAGCCTGGAGCAAAACCTGCTTGAATGAAGCCTGAATTGCAGATTTTTTTTCCCTAAAAATATAAAAAGGCAAAAACAAAGAATAATTCTGTATATACATATTTTTCTGAGCATCCTTTCCGTAATTCAAACCACTTTGATGCCATTTAAAAAGTAACAGCCTACTCCAAAATATCCCCACAGCCTTCGATAAATATTTATGTGCTGTACGAGTTTAAAATAAAGCATTTCAAAAATAGGGCAGATAAGATTTCTCAAAGTCTCCGAAAAGTTAGAGTTTAGTTAGTGAGTGGTAATATTTATGTATGGTGCAAATAATGAAATACAAAGGGACTACTAATACACACACACACACTCTCACACACACACACACACACACACACACACACACACATATATATAAAGACACCACTCAGTGTATGCAAACAGAGAACACACACCTACATACAGTACACGCAAGACAGAGAGAACGAGATCTGAACGTGAAACAGGTCCTATTTTAAAACACACACAAAACCCCTCGTTGAAGTAAAGTGGCGAGGAGAGTGAGGCTCTTAAGTATAAGGTGTAATCCAGTTACAACAGGACAAGTTTACCCTCCCAAAAGTACACACTGAATGACTGCTGTTAACCTGACAGTTACAGGTCTGATACAATTTTAAATAATCTGCCCCACAGGTGCATTTGCACAAAATTGCTAATCAGTGAGAACAATCTTATTTAATACTTTAAATAAATATTGTTTTGGGCTAGAATTTGGTGTAACATGCATTGTATTTGATTTATCAAAATGTTTAGATTTTAATGTGGCATACACCAATGAACTGAACATACACAATTAGAAGTACCTGTGAAGGTGTTAGTACTACTCCTGCTCCTTTTACATGTGTGACAACATAAGCAACACAACAGTTTGTTTGCTTTGTCCCCTTGGCAACAAACCCTTAGGCCATTCAATGCACCCTAATGGCATTGCCAGTGCCTCTGTGGGTAAAACCAGTACCTGTATTTCTACAGGGCCAAATGTTGGCTTATTCAAAAACATGTAATTAAATGAAAGAACTAAACAAGCAGGAAAACACGGATGAAGATGAGAAAAAAAAAAAAAAAGAAGCCTGACAGGGAGTTGTGCTGGTCTCATGTCCTACAAGAGAAATACACTCTGCCAAGAGAAAATGAAACTGGCTTTGTGAACTTTCTTCACATGTGTGCTGCATGTAGCAGAGCGTCATGAGTCGCGAGCTGGAGAAATGGGCAATCACATTTGATATTGCAGTCACCTTTGGGCACTGTCAAAGAGCTATAAATAAGGGTGTCGCAACACTTGGGTATACGTACGCGCTGGCACATAGTTTAATCATGAACAACTTCCCCCTTCAGTATATTTAGTCAGAGATAAAGGCACACCTTTAACTGTCAGCTAATAAAACATATCAGGCAGAGAGAGAAAAGAAGAAGAGTACTCACCATATTCAGGGAAGTCGAAGTTAAATCCTCTCAGACATGTAACTTTCATAATATTACTCAACTCTGTTAGAAAGTCATTCGAATGTTGGTTGGTGGAGGGGGAAAGAGAGCCGAAAAGTAACTAGATTAAAAAAAAGGCTTCCTTCAATCATGCACTAAACTCCTTGACATGTAATCTGTCAATAGTTTGTTGCTGAGATAATGCCGGCTGCCACGAGCGGATTTGATTGGCAGCTGAGGGTCTGGCCCCTCCTTCCTGTGGTTTGACGGGGGGTAGGTGAAAGAATATGGAGCCTCCCCCTTCTCTGCTCTCTCTCTCTCTGCCGCTCACTGTGTCGCTCTCTCTCTCTGCCTCTCGTGCGCTGCCTCTCTCTCACTCTCTGCTTTGCCCCCATACACACACACACACGCACAGACCAAGCTGTTGGTGATGTTGTCTGAATAGGCTGATAGGAAATTATGGCAGAGGAACCGGAGCAGTTTTTTTCTCCCTCCCTCAGTGGGCTGGCCTTTTCCATCTTTGTGGTCTTCTAGCCTTTCAACTCTCTTGGGGTGGAGCCTCCACTGCCTCTATTCAAATGAGGGGAGCACAACACTTTAAAAAAAAAGGATTTTTAAAGTGAAGAGATTACAAGTTTATTAAATTATATTATACAATGTGACTACCTGTAAAAGCCTCTTTTTAAACACCAATACTTTTGCTCTGCATAAAGTACAACTGCAGTTAATGAAAAGATAGTCTAAAAAAACAGACCCCTGAGTATTAAATCATCATTCAATGTCCCACATTAAAGGGACACAGCCGCATCAAGTACATTTCAAACTGCATTAGATAAACATGCCTGTCCTCTTACTGTGTGTCTATTGCATGAAGCATCAGCAGTTTTTATGATTTTTATGATCTTTGACAAAAAAATATTAATCCAACATTTTAGCCTGAAGCAAATAACTCCTTCACTCCTCTCACAAAACACAGATCCTCTCTATTTCAGTGCCGTGTCGTACACTGTCTTTGCTTCTTTCCCTCTGAGCACACTCTTTCTCCTTCCCTCCCTGTGATAAGCTATCAGTTTTCATTGTAATTTCAGGTGAAATGATAAACGACAGCCGTTACCAGGTGACAATGAATACTTTATAAGATGAACCCCTTATTTGCCTGGCAGTTTCTTCCGCACTGGCATGCAAAGTGCCTCTGGACCATTTGTACATAATGCCCATATACTGTAAACATGGCTCTGCGTCAAGAATTTACAAAGTGACACAAAATGACGAAAAGTTTCAAATCTGAAAGGCCACTGTTTTCCACAGCAGTCTTATTCTGAATAAAGGTGGTGTATAACTAACCTTTACTGGTTATAGAAAAGAGGAAACGAACCACTTTATGGCTGTGAACCATAATGCAAGAACACATAGTCCTGGCTTCAGTTCCTGAGTGCTGTCAGCAAAGTTCAAAGTATGTACATAAAACAGGTTTTGGTTGATTTTGAAATTATGATGACTCATCTCTGTTAATAACAGGAAAAAAACCCTTTGTTCCTCCTTCCGAGGCAACATGAAGGAAAATGTCCTTAAAAGAGTTTCTATCAAAAGGTTCCACCTTTGATCTAACATTGTTCTGTAAATACTACTTCAGTTTTTGTTAGCCATGATAAAGAATCCTTACATGACCCGATGTTGCAACCTGACTTTTTTACTGTTCCAAAGGTGATGGATAAAATCTTTTGTCAAATATCAGCCCTGTTCTTCATCAGTCACATACTATACAAACAAACATATTTTGTTGGGTGGATTAGTGAGACTTGCTCAGGTCTGACGCCCATATGGATCATTACTGAACAAACTTTGGGCGAAATTCACCCTGACCACAGCAGTAACATGTTTACAAATCTCTGTTATTCAATGAAATATCCTACAAAAAGCAAGAAATAATGTCAATAGAGCAAAAACATAATGGTGACTAAAATGTACTCAGATTACTTCTGCTTCAACAAGTGGTGAGCTCTTGTGTGCAGCACAATATCAACCACACTGTGATAAGAGACTGTGCAGGTGCTCTGAAACTGAACTGAAATGGACATTTCTGGCAGCTTTAAATGATTATGGTTGAAAATAACACCTGAAATCATCTATCTAGCTGTAACACTGTAATGTGTTGCCTTACATAGGTACAGCATACAACCACGGTTGCAAAGAAGTTTGGACGCTGTATAAAGCATAAATTAAACAGAATGTGATTATTTGCTGATCCTTGTGACATACTCAACTGAAAACACCTCACAGACAATATATTTAATGTTTAACCTCATCAACTTCATTGACTTTTGTAAATATATGTTTATTCTGAATTTGCTGGCAGCAACATTTTTCAAACATGTTGGGACAGGAGCAGCTAAAGACTGGGAAAGATGTGGAATGCTCCAAAACACCTGTTTGGAACATTCCACAGGTAAACAGGTTCATTGGTAACAGGTGATCGTATCATGATTGGGAATGAAAAGGGCATCCTGGAAAGGCTCAGTGAGTCACAAGCGAGGATGGAGAGAGGTTCACCACTTTGTGAACACATGATTGTATAAAGGAGATTACGACATGGACTCAGGAACACTTTAGAACTCTCGTCCATAAACACAGTTTGTTTGCAAATGACTGCATTCTGTTTCACACAGCGTTCCAACTTTTGTGGAATCGGGGTTGTATCAATAAAAAAGGAAAACAAAAACTTCTACAGTAACTCCAAACTTGATATTGGGGACGTTTTAGTTTGCAGGGTGAATTCTATTCATGTCCACAGGAGGGAGGGTTTGTCGTCCATGCATTACAGCCCTCTGGCCTTCGAGCTGCCATCTTTGGGGGCGAAACCATTACTTTTCAAAAGGAGCTGTGGGGCTTTTCGTTTGATGTGGTCTGAGGGTATTGTATGGTGCATGCGGGAGAATGTTGAGGGCAAGGTGGAGTGTGTATGCGTGTGAGTGTGTGTGTGCACGCTGCCGTGCATGTGACATGGCAGGGGTACATCAGTCAAAGGGCCGCCG
Source organism: Chaetodon trifascialis (assembly GCF_039877785.1). Lineage (NCBI taxonomy): Eukaryota > Metazoa > Chordata > Actinopteri > Chaetodontiformes > Chaetodontidae > Chaetodon > Chaetodon trifascialis. The sequence goes on from NC_092063.1 coordinate 17,512,008, forward strand.
GGCCAGACGTTTGGCTGCCCCTGACAGTGCACTCCAGGAGGGGCTGGTCTGGTGAAGGGCCCTCTCCGAGTCCTCCATTCCCCAGGACAAAAGCTAGGGCCCAGTTGATAGATGTGAATTCAGTGGCTTTTGTGCCCAAAGCCCAGAGACATGCCGAGTGAGAAATCTGACCTTTGCCGAGAGTCAGATTGTGTTTTTGAACCCTTCTTGCTGTCTCTGGCAGTTCGGGGCAAAGAGTGAGTGAGTGAGCGAATGAGCGGCAAAGGAGTGGGTGCAAGTTGGCGTGGGGCGGAGGTCTGTCCGAACTGGTGGAGTGTACAGGTGGGGGGTTACACTGGAGGAGAGGCATGAGGCACTTCGACTGCATCTAACACAACAAATTAAAATAGTTTGTGTTTTTCAGCAGGCAGTGGATCAAGTTTATTCTTGATATTCACTGTCATGTTGTTGTCAAATTGGCAGGAAATTGAATGTGTAAAAGCTTAATTCTGAAGCAGGAGCTTTTAAAGCGGGATTCAACAAGAGTTCACCCCAGTGTTATTCGAGGTTGTCTGTGATGTGAGATATTATTCCCTCTCACGTCTGTTTATATTGCATTATATATTTATTTTTAAGCAGAGAAGGTGCTGAATATTAAACTTACACACAAACGCAGCCAGAACAATGATGATGGCTATACACCACTTCTTGATGATCATCATTTGCATTACTCTTGACAATGATTCCTCAGAATCTCATTTGATTTTCATAATTGCTGCATGGCTGCATATACAGCTATATACACAAACTGTGAAAATTAAGGAAAAATCTCATTACAGGTACACACTCGGAAGAAATGAACATATAGTTTGTATGAGGTATATGAGCTATATTTGTACGTCCACATGCTGCAATGTCTTTCCTTTATTTGTGCACTGTTTACGATATTACATGAATTATGATATATCATGTTGCTTGGCGGCAGTGTGCTGAGAGCAGAGATTTTGTAGATAGAATAGGCCTATGTTTTTGAGTCATACATTTTTCTTGACACTGCTTTCATCCCCCGGCCGTAATCATCATATCTCCCCCATTGCTCTCCCGGATGCAGACATCCATAATGCAATCTTCCTAATTTTGATCCCTCGCAATCTGGTTTTTAAAAGGGAGGGGAAAAAAGGGACATATTTCTGAAGGCTTGCTCCGTAATCATTTTAGACAGATAGCCTTTCCCATCGCAGATGAGCAAATATTTGTAAACCAGCTATCTAATGGAAAATTAGAGTGAAATTAGAGTGAAATTCATGACAGTGAAATCCGATTATCTGTAATTCTATTATGCCATCTTAGCCCACACAGCATATTTTTGTAGAGTTTTTTCCATAAATACCTATGCCAGGGGTCCTGCTAATCAAATAAAATTGAAATTCATCTTCCCATTAAATTCAATTAGCTGCAATTTCTAAAGCCTAACAAAGATTTTAATTACTAAATTATAAAATTCTCCCTAGCCAAACTGGGGAGAGAAAAAGCGCATACCCTGCTTCTGAAAAACAAACCCATGAAAGGAAATTGTTGATCAAAAAAGATATCCAGGGGAAAATAACATTAGGGAGAGCACTGGGGCCTTTATTCAGCGAGTCTGGGTGGGGAGTGACGTGTGCCAAGCGCTAGGCTCCTGGGCCGGAGGAAATGAACTTAGCTGAGGTTCTCTCTGTCTCTAAATGTCTGCCCTCAGAGTTATTATGCTGTAATTGACTAATTGACACCTTAATTTCATTTATGGGGCTCCTGTGTTCATAAAGCAACCTCTGGGTGGGGCAGTGGTCTTGAGCGGAAGCAAGGAAGTCAACATCCAGGACAACAGGTAGGGCCTTAGGCCTTCAGTTCTGTCCTCGGCAGATGACGATTATGCATTTGATAATGAAATGGTCAGGAAGAACATACTGACTTAGCAGAGGCTTAAGGAGCATCTTACTCATATGTTTAAATCCCTCTGATGAATGCTGATGGGTTATAATCATGCATGTCCGGCCTTACAATCTGGCACTGCAGACAAATGACCTCCTCCAGGGTCAAAGGGGTTTATTTTTGGCAAGTAAGGTTCTTACACTCTCAAATGGGTATTCAAGCAATGTTTTTGGCTTATTTAACTTCACAGGTGACATGGGTGAAGACTGTGTTATTGTTTGCTGGCTCTGATTCATCCAAGAGAGTTACTATTTCTAGTAACATCTAGTGGAAGGCACACTGCTAATAGGACAGCTCTGGGGTCTCAGGTCAGCCACCAGGTCCATTTCCCAGCCACCCCCTGCTCCTCACTAGTGGGCCAATAAAATAACAGCTCAGCACCCTCTGCAGACTACAAAGCTCCATCTGAAAAGGCACCTGCTGCTGTTTTTCACTTTAGCCCCTTTGGCAGCTCACTCTGTCTGTTTAAAGGACACGTAGAAGAGAAAGACTGACTGGGAAATGATGAATTATTTAAGTATGATGTCTAATTGTTTCAAGGCAGACATCTTGTTTCTGGAAGGTAAAGGCTTGGGGGTGGGAGTGGGTGTACATGTTGGGGGAGGAATCTTTGTGAAGAGGTCTGTCTACTGTGTAATGCAGGCAGTCTCGTACTTGAAGTGGCTGGGTAAATATGACCAAACTGAAACTTTAATCTGCTTTTTCCACACCCAAGCTGGCTGGGTATTAAAGATAATCTTTTTTGTGTGTCATATGGTGGGAGATATAGATGGAGCTAATTTTTTAGAGACAAATCTGATATTTGTCAACTGGTTGAAAAAAACCAGGGGATTTTCTCCTAATCCTCCCTTGGATGTGAAGGCGCGTTAACAGCAAAATGCAGATGGTGTTCTGTGCACGGAGAGTACCCAGCACTCAGCGCAGTGCATACGGAAAGGCGCAGCTAGCCTCGTTAGGGCTCAACACAACCTGCAGATAGCGAACTCCTCTCCACATTCAATTAACAAGTGACTTGTGAAAGCAGAGGCGTATTAGTTTATTCCAAAGCGCAAACTTTGCAAAATACATTTCTTGGTTGTTTCTCTTTACTTTTTGTTTCCTCCTGACATAACATCCTTACTTCTAGGCTGTGTTCATCAAATATTCAGTTGCAACTCAATTCCAATAAGGAAAAGAAAACAAATTATAAATAAAATGGAGGCATAAATCTTTCAGGATCCTAATTCTAACTTTCCCTTGGAGTGTTTCTGTCTTTATTTTGTCACATTAAGCAGTTTTGCTTTCCGTTCCCACTGCTAGGCGTGGCTGATTTTACACTGGTGGAAAGAGCCCTTTATTCTTCTGCTCTCTTGTTTTGGAACACTGCATTTTGTGGTGTCACTTCTTTTATGCACAATTATCACTTGTGTAACTTCTGGTTTTGTTTTTATGAGAGACAGAACAATAAAACCTATGTGATGTTCTTTTTTTGGTTGCAGTGGGACTGTTGTAAGCCTGCACTTCACCCTCTCAAGTACAGCTATACTATGACTACAACCAACTGCCACAGCGATGCAAAGCTGGCCTGACTGCTTTATCTTATCCAGTATTTTGGGACGATAGTTTCGCTGGTCATTTTAGCACCAGAATGCAACATGGCAGAGTACTTTGGATGCATTCCTAAACTGCTTTGTAGCTCTGCATTACATTTGACATTGTATTGATAGTCAGTGTGTGGCCTTTCACAGACATTAGGTCAAATATATTTAGTATCACATCCTAGCTTCAGAAAGACTAAACAACTCAGAACACATGAGAGAGGAACATGTGGCATATGCGTCGAAACCCAGTAGACTGTATTATTGTGTAGATGGGCTTAAGGGTTTGTACTTCTAAACCAATTATTGAATATATAGCTACTAAGGTTGACAGTATGGGACAGAGCAGATTAATGTCAAGAGGACAGGGAAGACGCTGACAGCATAAAACCTAGAATAGGTGCAGAGGGACAAATCATAAGACCTGCATACTCCAGATAAACTGAACTTATTTGCTTTCACTTACAATCTCACAATATCCCATGTAGTCACTTTAATGTTACCAAAAATGGTCGTTTCTGTAATTTCTATAGAGTCCATCACATGGGACTACTACAACCTAAGAAAACATAAAACCAGAATGACATATATTTGCAGAATTTTGTAATATAAAAACAGAAGATTCAAAAATCACTCACACGTCCAAATTAATTGTTCTCTATTAAAGACTACTGCATTACAATTAATAGTGGAAATTTTATCAAACTGCAGTGTCTCCTTTACTACATTTAAGTGGTCCTAGTGGTAAGAAAGACTCTGAAACGCAACAGGCGAGGAAGCCATACCAGTCCGCAGCATGTGTATTTGTTCTGCACAAGACAGAGCTGACTTCTATTGATTAGTCCTGCTGTAGAAATATAAAAATATATGCACTATGAAATTCAGCATTTTTTTTTAACCTTCAACAATGCTTGTCATTCGCTTGTAAAATAAATATATAAATATACACTGTGAGGAAGAGAAGGGGGGGAAAAAAAAAACGCTAAAGCTCTTTTGCTGTAATTGGCTGAATAGCAAGGGCAGCAGAAAATTTACAGGCAGACAACAGTGTGAAGGGGACTCGGTCACAGTGCAAAACTAAGCCCTCAGCACCAGCAAGGGAGTAAGCAAGCCAGAGCAGCAAGCAAGCGTCTAGGTGCCTGTCTGGCATATCTTAACCAGCATGAGGCACTTGTCTCTCCCTAGCTTTGGCGGTAAGCTGCAGATCACAGTCCATTTTCTGGACAAGTTAAGTAAATAACCCAAGCAAGCATGCATAAGACAGTGACAGGGAAAGAGAAATCCCCCAAAGTCACAGTGGTGACACTCTACTAAATCCAATCAAACTGAGGAGGGAGAGGGAGAGAGACAGAGAGAGGGAAGGAGGGAGGAAGATATCCTCTTTGCTGCCTGTGTGTGTCCAACAGCATTGATGCAATAACACCTCATTCAGTGTTTAGCCCTTCTCAAAGGACAGGCAGGGATAACACTTTAAACCCTGTGGCTTTATCTCCTGCAGATTTTCCATAAAATGCCAAGCCAGGGAGCCGGGGCCATGTGACTACCATGTAGGTCAGGGCAGATGGGGGGTAGAAAGTGTGGGAGGTGAAGGGAGAGAGACAGAGTGGGGGAGGATGGGAGTTTTCTAATGGAACTGTTGAAAATAGCAAGCAGTAACCAGATTAGATCAATTAAGATTCTGTCTGTATCTGTTGCTGTGCAAGACTGAGAATTCAGACATAAAGACACACACGGCTATCAAAAAGAGTGTTGGGTCCACAATGCTCACTTATGGTTCAATGTGAAGTTTCTGTGACTGAGCAAAGTTAAGGTATGTCAGTCTGACTCTACTTGGACTGCAACATCTGGGAATTATTGCCAGAGTATATTGTTTTGTTTTCTTTTAACTTTTAATGTCATATTGGTCAGCTAAGGTCAAGATACGGGATGTCAAAGCGTCAGTTAAGCAAATGCAACCTCAGAAAAACTAGGCTGATGCTCTCTGCACCAAAGGCCCTGAATAAGATATATCTACGTGTCTATAATCGTGCAGTATCTATGACTACTTGCTTTGCGGATCCTCCAACTACGCAGCTAACACCATGTGTGACAACATGGTAAAGCAGCTGTACGTCCAACTGTTAAATTCTTCCAGTGTGCAAAATTTTCCTCCTGGGGCAGTTAAGCAGCTTGAAGCTGTTTTACAATCAGACATGTTTTTGAGTCTGAAAACTCTTGATACTCGGAATATACACAACGTTCCCCTTGTACGATAATAATCAGACAGCTCTGTGTAACCGGTGAACTGATATTGGAGGTCTTATAAATAGTGATCAATGAACATAACTAGGTCTGTTATGTAACCTCCTAATTTACAGGTAGTTTTACAGGTAAATCCTGACCTCATAGCATAAGTCCACAAATTCAGTGCAGTCCATATCTAGCCTCCAGATCTTGGTTTCTATGAAAACATTTTCTGGTGAGCTGGTTGATCATTATCCATGACATTTTCAGAGTACTGAGATATGTCAATATTCTGAAGCTCAATGGGCTTGTATAATTGAACTAAGAGCCCTTAGTTTCCATATTCTGAGGGCACAGCTTCCCAGTGGAATACCAGTGATGCTTGATGGAATACAAAAGATGGACAGGATTAGGCTTTGTGCTGTTGACTGACCTTGACCTATATTTTGACCCACAGCCTCACTCAATCACATGATTTGGTTCTGATCAATAAAACTCAGGTGAATGTGCTAAAAGATGTACCCAAATGGTGACTGTGCCCCCTCTCAATATCTACATTTTTCTATTAGTCCTGAGCAGCACTGGCTAGCTTTGTTTAACCTGGCCTCAATCAAACTCAAAGGCACTATCCCTGTGAAAATAGTATTGATCAAACCTAGCATCTATCCATGCGTAAGAGCTTGTTTCAATTGATTTTTCCTCTTTGAGCTGAAAAATATAATAGAGTTGATATGAATTACAGGGTGTTTTGCCTCAATTCATCAACACAACCCAGGTTAATACTTGCTGTTTCCAGGGAAACACGCTAACAGTTTTTGTCTGTTTTTCAGCAATCAATTACTTTAATGCACTGACGCTAATGTTTACAGGGAAACACATGACAGTCTGTAGAAGTCACTAATACCGCAAATTGGTGGTTTATAGCAGACACATACATCCTGTATGGGGCTCATTCCGTTGAAAATAAATTAGGGATAAGAAAACTAGCATGCAACTTTATTTATGTTGGTCTCTAATAGCAGATTATTCCCATCATACTACATTTTGGTCCATGACATCATATCATGTGTAGTGGCCTTTTTTGATATGGTATGATAAATATATAAAGGTAACACTAAAATAATAAACAATGCGAAAAAAAAATCAACAAATTGTTCAGCTAAAGTTACAGCCCACATGTATCCCTCCAAGTTGTCACGTTATGCTCAAAGATTTGCAGTCTCTAATTCCCAAGCTCAAGGCTGATCAGTGTTATTCTACTGACACTACCCCTAAAGCTTCTTGACATTAAGCCTTTATAAGACAGTTATGGGTGCTACATTGGTCTTGCAACATAAACTACTTTTTATGCCTTTACCATCACGTTTAAATAAAATAGCTACAGCAACAGATTAAATTCAATAGGCCAACAGGCTACCTCCTCCTTGTTAACGGGCTATTATTCTACTGTTATCCTTGGACTGTAGGTTTTAAGCTTGAGGCCCTAATAGTATTGATGTAGCAGAATGCAGTGATATAAAATAATAGACTAGTAATGCTTGTTTCACTGTCCCTGTCCAAATCTCTATTCATATCATTCTGGGCAGACAGACGATAACGAACCAAAGTGAATGGACTCGTGCTAAATAATTCTCAGGCAAAGACTCTTAAGAGAACAGGGAAAATCAACTTACACTTGTGCCCACACCAAAACAGGCGACTGTAAAGCAGGTAAAGAGATTTAAGAACATGCGATGGTAAATCAAGGGCTTACCTTGCCTCTAAAGCCTGTCTACGATGACCCCTCAACTTAAAACTATCTCCAGGTAAAAATACCAATGGCTAGTTTGTTGGTCACTTTACTAAATCTGGCATCACCATCAGGTGAAACTTGTCTCTTATCCAGGGAAATATCTCAACATCTTCAGGATGGATCGGCACAAGATTCTGCAAAGACATTCATGGTTCCCAGAGGATGAATCCTCTGACTTTTCCTTTAGCGTGACCATGAAGGTGACTTGTGGTTTTGAAAGAAATATCTCAACAACTATTTGATGGTTTGCCATTAAATTGGTTCACGCATTTTTGCCCCCCTCAGGATGAATCGGAATAATTTCAGTGACGCCCGATCTTTAATCCGACATCATCATCGGGTCAAAATTTTTATTTGTCCAATGCTTTGGTTTATGACCAAATATCTGCAAAACTATTAACATTCCTATCAGCCTCAGCTGTACTTTGTGTTTAATGCTAATTAGGAAAAGTAAGCATGCTAACATACTAAACTAGCTTCTCCCATTTTTTGGAATAGCAAAGTATTTGAAGAGCTTATTACTTTGTAAATAGAAACTTGGTGGCAGTGGTGCTGGCAAATGTCAGTGTTCATTGGAGAAAGACTGGTGAGGTATGACGTGATTGTTACTATACTAATGACTTGCAGTGGGTTGGTTGAGGCACTTGGGATCTTAAAGGGACAACATGAACCCTCATTTGCATTGCATTCACCCAGTAAAGCTCTTTGCTGTTGGGTGAAACAGCAAAGAGATTTACTGCTAGCTCAAAAGAGCATATAGCGGACATAAAAGGTGGGATAATCCATCCCAGTCATGTGGTAAGAACAATGCAGTAGAGTCATAATTTAACTTATCTTCCAAAAGCTCCTAATACTCTCTCAGACATCCAGCAAAGATCTTACAGATCTTACTTTGGTTGTTGGATGGCTAGATGGCATGGCATGAACATTCATAAGCCCCCAAGTTCATGAAACACATGTGGCTTGGTAGACAAGAACTGGTCTGCTTTTCCATGACCAGGAATCTGCAATGCTCCTCTGGAATCTGAGGCTTGTCCCAAGACTTCCACTTCTGGTTCCTCCACAGAGGGTGTTAGTCACAATCAGGAGTTCTTTGTATAGCTCCAACACACCAGCGCTGCAACAACAAGTCTGGTCATTGTGCATGCTGGATAACTTTGTGACAAAGAATACTACCATTTGACCAAAGAGTGTAAATAACAAGCTGCTATCCATTATTATATATTTATCAGTAGCAACAAGATTTTGGACGTTTTATACATTATGCACTTTTGAATTGTGCAACTTTTATGAAATATTGTGATGCAATTTGTAGCAGGGACTTTATGTTACTTCAGAATAAATTGTTATAATGTTTTAAAACTGCAAGGCCATGAGAAATAAATGGAACTGTTTAAAGAATTTAAAGTAATTATGTAATTAAGTGAAGCTCGGGTTCTTCGAAAGATTAGAATAATATGTTAAAAAAAAAAGAAAAAAAAAAAGGCAGAAATATTACAATTGTCTCCAACAATATGGGCTGGTCAATATACTTGTGCTCATAACTGGTCCACTATCATGAAACATTTTTCGCATCAAAATATGAAAAACACATATAAGACTGGTCATGTACAGTATGTGCTTGTTTAACAGACTTTTCGAGGTCAGTCATTTTCATCTAGATGAGAAATTTTAATATTGTTTCACAACACATTAAAAGCATCTCTCCTGACTTCTTTAACAGATTAAAAAGCACACTTGAGTTATTGACAAAGTTTCTTAAAGCTCAACAGTCCTACCCTATCCAGGTCTTTGGACTGAAAATAATACGATGCTCCATCTTTCAAAGATGTACTTTTCCTAAAGCATTGTTGATTGCCCTGTGTCCATTACTTGGAAGGATTATGATAATATTCCACATTGTGCTCGGCGTGATGCACAGGAAATTCAATACTCAAAAGGTTAATGCAATCAATTAGGATGACAAAGGAGTAAAGTAAAACCCTCCTGCTCGTGGAAAAAAGAGACAGGAGAAGAGAGGGGGAGAAAAGGTATTGAAAGCTTGAATGGATCCACAGAGAGAAAAGAGGCACTTGAAACGACAGAAAAATGGCATTTATTCAGCGTGTATCGTCCAAGGCCAGCCAAATGAAACACACACAAAGTGTACACACAAAGAAAGAAAAAATAGCTCTTAGATAGTGAATTGCATCATTCAGCACTCAACCAGTTGTAATTGAACAATACAGGAGCAATATTTTTGTTTGAAGGTAATCAGATACCTCAGCCAAGGAAAAAGTGCCCAGTACTAGAGGCTTGAACATCGATTCATAATTCACATAATGTTCTATGGACTTTTCCTCCGTTCCGAGACAAGTTTTGTCTCAGCACTCCATTCCCATGTGCATTGTTGCATGGGCTGAATATTAACAGCACGACAATTGTGTATGGGAGCGATATCTTTTGTTATTTAGATAGATGTTACAATGCTATACAACACAAAGGAGTCTCATCATTGCAGATAAATGGATAAACTTGGATGGCGGTATTGAGCTCTACAACCATTGTAATAATCCATATTACCTTTTCAGGCTCAGTCTGTCAAAATGGTGATGTATTAATCACATTTCAGCAATCCTCCGTGGCTAATGATAATGTTATGAGAGTCTGGGTGGCAATATTTCGCTAACGTCTGCAACGCCTATTTTCTGCCGATAAGTTGTGCAAGGAGAAAAGCCTAAAACCTTGTAATCCACTTAGGTAAGGCAGTAGACTTACCTACTTCTGCAAACACACACAACCTCATAAATCTACTACCTTCACATTCTTAAAGACTGTTGAGCTTGAAAAAATACAGCAGGTCCTCCACTTTGTTTGTACCAAACGAAGACAAGTTTCACATTTCAAACCATTACACAAGTCAAAGAACTGTGCATGCACATGCCCTAACAGATACTCTGCATCTGTTCTTAAGTCTCATTCAAACTTGTAGGAGCAAATAACCTCAAAATGCACAACCTCAGTGCAGTCTCCAAACTAATATAGAGGTAGAAATAGAAAAAGCTTTATGCAATGTCATTTCAAACACATCATCAGCAAGTACGCTATTTGACACATTGTTCCTGAGTGGAGTGTTAAAAACTAGAGAAAAGAAACAAAGAAAGGACTGGACTTAAAACATTGATTTTCTGCCAAGTATTCTGAACTACAGCCTTTTCATTCTACATTTACAAACTTCCATTCAGCTCTACTATGAACAAATAAAGAGGTATGAGGACAGCAGGCACAAAAGCCAGGGTTAGGCGGTAACCAGGGCTTTATGTTTTGACCATAAGAATTCCACTTTTTTCAGGGGCACAACTGCTGTAATTTGACCTACATCACATTTTTCTGTTTGGGCATTTTTGGGTCCAGCAGCCACGTCACAGAAACAATGGACCAAAATGGGCTTTGAAGTCAGCCCTGAATGAAAACGGAGGGGCTGACACATGAAATGCCCTCACAGCTGGGCTGCCCCCAGTCAAAAGAAAAACAAATACTTTGAATGAGAGGGGGACACGCCGCTCCTGTCTGAGCTTCCTAAGGCCCTGAGCCACCATCGGGAGGTGGGCTTTCACGATATGCCCGTAATGATGGATGGATTGGGAGGAAAGTCTATTCACATGGAGATGTTACATCATAAATATTTACACAGGGCTGCCGTTTCCATGTAGCCTTTGCTTGTTTTGACACACAGGAAAAATTTAAAGGACAAAAAGTGAAGGAGAAAGAAAAGTGTGGAAAATGAGAAGGTGGCTACGCATTTTTGTTATTATACTATACTGAATGACACAATAATACTAAATTGAGTTTCATGAGTTGCTCCTCTTTTTTTTCAGCAAGACAGATTACCTCTCCTACGGCAAACTGTGGGCTTTATTTACCTTAATCCATGACTGAATGAACTCCTGTTTATTAGAGAATCATTGCCCTCCTACACCCAAACCCTGAAAAGCCAGCAAGTCCCGAAACTAAGTGGGTCTGAATTTCAATTATAAATCATTTTCCAAACCAATTTCCTGGAATTCCTTGAAGAACTAGACACAGAACCTTAACAGAGCAAAACTACTAAACACATATTATACACTAATTTTTAGCAAAGCACCACTTAACTTTCACTGAGACCATAGAGAAGTAAAAGGGAGACACCATTGTTGTTGGTAGGCAGCCCTACAAATTTCTACTCAGTGAGCTCAATTAAAAGCCTTGAAGCCCCCCGAGATTGTCCCTGGAACCAATGAAAACAAATTTGGCAGTTTAATTTTCTTCCCACTGTCGAAGAGAGGGACTCTGCTCTGGGAGTGTTGTCTAACCTAAGTCTGTGGGAGCCAAAAGGAGAGGGGGGGTAGCATACCAGCCAGTTGGCCTTTATGATTAGGTGCATTAACATATATCAAAAGCCAATTACACTAACTGTACTCGGTTATGATGTTGTTATATGGTTAGAGATGGAGAAACCTAGGTTATTCTGTGTAGTCTTCACTACAGTTGACTCGTACTTAACTTCGCTTCATGGGACTTCCAAAGCAACCTGTTTTTGTGTTAGCATCAATCCATGCATCCTGCTGTGAAAAGAACTTTTGGGGTGCGGTGTGGGGGGGGGGGTGTTGCTGCACAGAATCGCATGTGCAGCTGCCGTTAGTTATTGTATCTGTGTGGAAATCTGTGGGTAGTGTCATCATCATGTTGCAGGGAGGGTACACTGGGCATGTATCAGGGGCTCTGATTGATGCAAGGAGTGTGTCCTCTCTCTGGTGTGTGAGTGACACCACCAGAAACAAAGGAGTGTGGTGTAGCCCTCTGCCTCAATTCACGGCCATGCCACCCCCCAGTGATAGTAAGGGTCTCTGGTTTGACATGAGACAGCCCACGGTGTCACTTCTGAATGTTTAGATCCCTCTTGACTAGGAGGCCAGGGGCAAGGGCTGTTGTATGCATCCTCATGACAGACTACCACATCAGCATTGTGCTCATACCAGCTAACATCATTAGCACAGAAGGTTTCATCTCAGGGAGAGAGAAAAAAAAGCAACCCAGTTTCTTCAAGTCACAAGTCATTAGTGTCCTCTCGAGAGTCAAATTGTACAGAGGCAGATTTTTTATCAGCAACAAAAGGTTTTATATTCTTGTTAATTTGGTGGATGTCATCCGTACTTAGATGTCTGTGTCTAATGTCTGTTACAGTAATAAATGCCATATAGTGGAAAAATTATATTATTCTGTCAAGATGACAATGTGGGATGTTGCTATAACAAGATCTAGACATAAAGCAGGCATAAAAGAATATCAAATTATAATTAACAGAACAGCGTAACAGATACAGATAACAGAATATGACATACATGCTGGTACATTTATGAGAAACTATGGTGCTAAAATACATTTATTTATTATTGCCAGTGAAAAGCTCATACGATTCCAAATTCTAGCACACCATTTGGGTTGTTCTGTATTTTAAGTACTCAGCTAAGTCACTGCTCAACAACTGTTGATGTCTGGAAACTAATAAAATGACATTTCATATATATAAAAGTTTTGAGTTGTTGCAGCCTGGCAGGGTTTCTAATACTGTACAAAGTGTTAGGGGTGCATTTTATACTGTATAGATCCCTCATAGAGAGAGAGAGAGAGAGAGAGAGAGAGAGAGAGAGAGAGAGAGAGAGAGAGAGAGAGCCCTCTTTGGAAAACAGATACATCAGTGTGCCTGTATAGTGTACGACATTGCTGTGAGTTAATCAGTTGGAAAATAAAACGGTGGGATTCTAATAAGTCATTTGTCAATTTTTACAACCCCCAGACACATTGATCCATGGGGATTAATGAAGATGCCTGATATTGTTGTAGATATGAACAGGGGAGATGGTGGGGACAGTAATCAGTCATGTTGGGGATTTGTCCTACCTCGTTTTCTCTTCCTGGGGAGTCACTCCATGCAGGGGCTCACTTCATCTGAGGAGGAGAGCAAAGGAGAAACATTAAAAACCAAGACACTTATTATTCCGATGTATATGAATGCACACTCGTGCTGTCGAGAAATCCTGCCATTTACCCAACTCATCTCACCTACACTGGCTGACATAATGTAACAAGCTTCCAGATGATCCAAAAGGAAAATGTGTGCTTTTGTTCACTCCTGTCCTTTTGATGAAACAGTATATAAGTGCATAGATATCCCGGCCTCATGTCAGGAAGCCTAAATCAGATTTAGGTGGAAGTAGGAACATCAAAAGGCACAAAACAACACATTTTCCCATGAAATCTCAGTGGAAAGAATTCCAAGACAAGGATGAAAATGTTTCTGAATTATGCTTAGATAAAGCACAGAACTGCAGGGCCAACATCAGGGCTGGTTCCTGACTCATACTGTGCTAGAATCATATACATGGTTAAAATATAAAGCTGATGATGACAACTATATGTCGTTCTTTTATATGCAGAAAAGCGCAGTGTCTTATATGACATCCATTAACCCAGACACAGAGTTACTGTACTTCAGGACAGAAACTGACTTTGGCAGAACCAGTTGAGTCACTCTTAAATCCTCTCAAAAGTTTCCTAACCTTGAGAGCCCGTGCATCCCCGAAAAAGTAATAATAATTCTAACCTGATCTTCCTACTTATTTTATATCTCCCCTCAGCAACCTAACTTCTTCTCGGCAACAGTGCAGTTATTAATTCATGAGGCACTAATTAGTTCTTTGTTTAATTTTGTGTTAAACAGACTGACCGGAATGATAACGACTCGCGCTGTAGCGCTTCGGTCCCATGCCACTCCTGTTTGCTACAACAAGGGAGCATCGTGCGACTAGCATGATGAACCCAATTCCCTTCTAAGTTGCACTTCATTAAGTCAAAATGTGACAAGGAGCTTAGAGGAAGAACTGGCAGATCTGATCATACATAACAATGCAGGCCCAGTAAGTTTGAGGGAGGTGGGGGGGGGGCTGGTGTGGGAGGTGGTGTGGGGGGTGGGGTGTAGTGGATTCCAGCATGCATGTTGATAATTTTCTATTTTTAACCCTTGGGGGCCGTCTTTCATTTTCCTTTAATTGTTTTTGTTCAGAGCTGCAGTGTCCTCTTTTTAAATTGCAGCTCCTATCAACTCCCCTGATCAACCCCCTGTGCAACATTGCAGGCAGACAAGTAAACAACAGGGTTGCCCTTTTCCATGATGTAGTGCAGATGCTCCAGTAAAACCAGTGACACTTTTATCACAGCGCACGCACACATATACGCACCTATTCAAAAGGAATAGTTGCATGACATGTCAGAGGTGTAGCAGTGGTGATCAAAATGAACTCGAAAATAATGTTTTTGGCCTCGCAAGTTGAAAAACCTGCTGAGTGAAAACAAAGGTAACTGCTAAAATGTTCTTAACGTAGGAATGCATTAAGGTGGTTCCCTGCGCCCATATTTTACATACCTTCTTCGCAATCTTTTTGTTCAGCATGTATCTGAAAAACATATTCCATGAGACTCTCAAAGATTCGAGAGCTGATGCCAAGTCTTCTGTGTGGAGGCTTATAATTAATTGTCCCCAAAAACTTCATTGCTGTCTGAGTAACCCCTCCCTTCCATACCCAGGTATGGCATGACAGCGTATACTTTCACTTGACACAATGCCTGAATCTGAAGAGAAGCCCTGCACACAGCAGGTAAAACCCTCAATAAACTACAATCATTGACTTTGTACATGTGGCAGATAGCACTTTGGTTTGCAAACTGGGGAATTTTTTTTCCACAGCAAATCATCAGCTGACAAGCTCCGCTAAGATGTTTAGCCTCTCCAAGTATCTTCCCACTGGCTGAGGATATGATAAAATCAAAAAGCAGACAAGTAATTACACTGTATAATAGGCAAGATTGGCATTTTCAAAATCATTTTCATGTGGATGGAAATGACATTGCATAGACTATTCTGTATTCACTGGTGCAGATAAATAAACAAGGCATGGAGAAGAGGGGGGGCATACAGAACGCACAGTACAATGGCAAGCAGGTCAGTAATTAGAAACTCTGTTTGCACAGTAATAATTTTAATATATTCATCAGGAAACAGAGCATGCCTAGCATGATAAAATCCCATCAAGGAACATATCCCGACTGCCTTAACCTTTTAAACAGGCTGCCAGCACATTGCTGAGAACCTGAAAGAACTAGATAAATAAATAAATGCATACATACACAGAAGTTATAATGACATGCAGCCACATCCATCCCTGTATTTTGAAATTTTGACATTACCAGCTGTCATTATAACATGACAGGGATATGCAACGCTTTTCTTATGCTTAAATTCTCAAATCAGTACCTGCAGCTACATGTGCTTCTGGAGCTTTTGACCTCTTATAAGTGTGAAGAGGGTTAAAGCCCTCCAACACTGAAACACGTTCGACTCTGATTGCGTGAGTGTAAAGAGCAACACATGTGTGTCACCTTGTTTGTTATTGAAGGTGGCAGTGATGATGCTATGGAAATTATTGCAAATTGCTTAAAGGACTCCTGACACGCAAAAACCTTGACCTCACCATGCCGTTTCCCAAAGACAGAAGAATGCGTAACTGTTAGAGGAATTCAAGGTGCAGCACAAACGTAATCACTATGAACAACATTTTCACAGAGGTGAAAATAGCTCAAAGCCATTCAGGTGTGAAATATATTGCATGCATGCATGCATGCATGTTTTAATGTAATAAACATGCAAACCAGGCCGGCATACAGTAAAGTTCTTTTACATTTAAAGTTAGTAAACAAGCTAAGCTGAGACATCACACCGTAGTGTCTCAATTATTACAAATTCAAATAACAGGAACACACAAACAGGCACTCAGCTGAACAGAACAGTTTAAAATAATAACCCTCTTTGCCGTAATGACTGCCAATCTATTGTCTAAGTTTCCTGGTTTCATTTCCCACACATAAACTCAGAAACTTACAAGTTTACGTGACCTCATTCTACATGAAACAACCTCTAATTACATGAAGTGGAAGCCGCAACAAGAATACACTTCTCACTGAATAGGTCTGTACTTTGAGTCTTCTAGTCTGTGTTTCGGTCTGACTTTCTGAACACACTGCAGAGTGAGAAACTTACCATTTACTCATGCATATTTGACAGCACCTAGTAGGCCCCTTTTTATGCTGTCACTTCTGGCTCCCATTCTTCCTTTCCCCTAGGAGAGGACAGAGCCGGGGGCTTGAGGGCAGCTACCTCCACAGTCCCGCTGTCCCCTCCTCGCCTAATTTTTGTTGTCCAGCCCTTTGAAACCTCAATCTCATGCAGAACCAAAGAATGGTGATCCATGTGCAACAAGTGCCAGTGCCATGGAAACCCCCGTTTTCCCCCCAAAATATTCCTTTTTATCCCTTTTGAAGACCTGTCACCGGGCAGAGCAGGCATCACACGACCCCAGGCCAAGCCATGACAAAGCCTATTTTCTGGCTGCTTCTTGATTGATTAAAAAAGACTTTTTAGTAAAACCATGTTAAAGGACACAAAAAGTGACACACAGAAGAAAAGGGCCCTCGGGGATGGCCCAATCAGACGGTTTCTGCGGCAATAACGCACAGAAAAAGAAACAATATCATAATCGCCACAAAGGAAGGATCAGGGCAAGCGTGAAACATGACAACAATGGTGATTACGATAATGACAGAAGACCATTTATGATTTAGAAAATACTGTAGGTCACATCAAACTACACATACTATAATTGTGTCCATTTACACAAAGTGTGTGATTTTCTGCAGTTTTCATATAAAGACATATCATCAATGTAAAACTTCGTCATCAGACAACAGGAAACTTCTCCAGTGTGTCTCTGGATATTTCAGAAATCATTAAATATTGCGTGAACTTAAATATACTTCTATTGTGATTAACGACACGCTGGTCAGCCGATTCGAGTGGCAGCACATTATCTCAGCATATTCACACTGTAGTGTACCTCCGGATTATTGCAAATGCTTTTTGCATTATGTTCCTGCCACACTTGAGAAATATTATACATGTAGCATTGTGGTTCATGTGTGATATGGGATCAATATTCTTTGCATCAGACATTTTACTCCTCCAGTTGACCTAAGTGACAGACCATTTAAAACAGAGAGAGACTGGCTCAGCTGCTCTGCACAGCAACAAAGGGAGACCACATTATTAATTTATCTCAAAAGCACAGGTCGATATGAGAGGCCTATTGCTTACATGTTTTCTTTCTGTTGGCATTTTTTGTGTCATATACAGTGGCTTAAATATCTTGTCTCTTCCTGTGATTTGATAGTTGAACTGTGGGTGTCAAACAGGATAAAAATTAAATTGTTCTGTTGTGTCAAAATTGTTGCTCTGTCGTGCAGTGTTTTATTGTAGTACAAAAACCAGATAGTTCCACCACCATTGAAGTGAGAAAGCTGCTCCTGTCTCTTTGTTTCTGCGTAGAGATGTGGAGGACATATTTACCAAGACGGCAGGGAGGGGTGGGGGGTGAAGAGAGGAGGAGAGGCATTAGAAGCGTCCACACATGAGCAATTAGTATTCCAGATCCTGATGGTTCTAAACACAAAAAGGCCTCACCAAATCCCCACGGCGGAGGTGTCAGACGGAAAATGACGAAAATCTGCTCCTTGACAGGGAGTCATTTATATTTTAGCTTCGTTCCATTATCTTAACGAATCCATCATCAGCCAATGCAATATTAACAGCAGAAAATCAACTCATTAGATCCAGGGGGATTTAATCAAGATTGCAATCATGTATGCGGTTCCTGGAGAGTTGGCTTCTTCTTTTTTTTTTTTCTTTTTGGTCCTTTCCACGTAATTGCCGCATCTCAGATCTTAATAAATTATTCTCGATCTGAGATTGATGCCTTTTTTTTCTTGCCTCTCACGCCATGCACTCACTGTCTCCAACTATAATATTTACCATAAACATTATTATGTCATGGGCACACAGTTTAAAATGGCCTTTAGCTAACTCGCAGAAGTAATTGGCTTCTCCATTTCTCTCTCGTTTCCTTGCTAATTGCCAAGTGATATTGCTAACACTTCCCTGAGAAAGAAAGAAAAGACCTCTTTTGCACAAGCTGGGATATGTTGCTAGGATTTTCCAACCTTTATAAGTGAATGTAGAAAGAATTTCCTGTGTTTGATACTGCTTAACAAGACAAGCAAGCAGATGAAAGAACATTCCACTTTTGATATGTAAAACTTCATGTGAAACCACAGCATCAGAGAGAAAATAGAAAGAGCTCAAATTTCAGGTTGGGATATTTTAGTCTTGTTTCTCAGAAAAACGCTTAGCAGAAAAGGAGCCCTACCAGATAGATAACTGCCAGCAATATACAGTTTTTCAAATCTGAGTCGAATCTGGATGTTTTATCAGACAAGAGAACAAAGGCTCTGCCCTATCCTGTAACTGTGTACGCTGCCTTGTGTCTGCATGACCACAGACACTGAACATTTATTATTAACACCTAATTTGCGGAACTAAATATAACAACAGTTGTATAAAAATAAGACTTTAGACATCATAATTCCTAACATGTTTCATTGAGTGTGCTTGAAGGTGACTTAATGTACCTCCACATGATAATCCTAGCAGTATATTTTTAGAATTACTGACATGGACAGCACACACAACGCTTGTAAACAACATAAACTCTCTTTAAATGCGAAGAAGGACACCAAAAGTGTAACAACTATATCATGCTCATACCTATCTGAATCACACATTTAGATTTAGGTAGAACCAAAGATTTCTGTTTGTTTTATATTGTCATAGTCTCTCTTTCATGATAATGGAGCCCCTCACGAGTGTTTCTCACATGAAATGTGAACATGGATAAGACCAGAAAACCAACACTCGCACCATCACCATACCATCTCAGCAAACAGCTCAGAGCTGCTTCATTATCAGTGAAAACAGACACTGCGCAAACTCATGCCAAGTGTCCTTAAATGATCAGTTTCATGTTTGATTTGGAGATTGTGCGTGGGAAAATGCATCCTAAACTGCAAGTCAGTGAGACTGTCTTCACATTACAGAGTGGTGTAATCATGTGTATCTGGCCGAGGGAGACAATAGTGGCTGTTTTTTAAATACAGGCCAGATATAGCAGAGGACAAACAATTAACATATTTCACAGCTGATTTTTTTTCAGCTGCGATGTCTGAAGCTCATCCACCCCCGTTAACACTCACTAGCACCCGTTGCATTTTGCGAGAAACTCTTAAAACAATGTGATGTGACATGTGCCGGTGCCTTCTTTCCCCTAATTTATCAGTGGAGCAAGGAAAACATGATGAAAGCGAAAAAACAGAGTCACCAACAAGTTTGGCTATAACACAAATAGAGGAAGAAAGAAAGAAATCGCTGTCAATTAGGTGAAATTTGTTGAGTTATTTTTGCCTGCAACTCTTTTTACTGAACTTTCTCTTTTTACATGCTCACCATTCTCTGCACCTATCTCTCATTTGTGTGGCAACAGCCTTCCTCCCCTCACAGACAGGATTAACTCCTACCATGTTCAACATGATCCAAAAGTGTAAAAACTGTCAAAGAGACCTTTAATCTGCCTATGGAACAAAGCCTTTTGTACAAGGACTAACCTGACCTTGTCACTGTGAGTTTAACTTGCTGTCTGTTAGGCGATATAAAGCCCTAGCCAGCCCTTCTCCTCCACTCCCTCCCTCTAAGTCGTCCTCACTCCCTCCCTCACCACCTCAGCCTCTATGCTCAGAACTGGGGGTGTGCGGCAACAGCGCCAAATGCTGTGTTAATCCCTGTTTCTCTGAGATGGCCAATAGAAAATCCGGGCCCTCTGTAAACCAATCTCAGAGTTTTTTATCTTGATTTATTAGATTACGAGTCCTGGGTCCCTGAGCCCATGCTACACATACTAATCCTAATCGGAATAGACAAGTATTAGCCCAGTTCAAGAGGAGCTAAACAGCAGCGGTGGCCAACTTTCAGTAAGAGGGAAACTACAAGCTTATAGGCTTGATGGGGCTTTTTATCCGTTTTCCTTTTTTTCTCCACTTACATTAGTAGAATGAGTGTGTAATTAAATACATAAATCCTGACACACAAACCCTCAAAAGGCCTAAAACCACTGAACCCCATCCAGTTTGGCTTTCTTTTCCCCGCACAATGAAGTTACTGAGCCAAGCCCAATCATTTGTATTTTTCTCAGATTTTAACAGTGAGCAAGGCAAACATGAAAGTCCCATTGAAAACAACTGCAAGAATTAATTTTACATCTCAGTGAATTCAAGGCAGTGTTGTCAAATTATAAGCAACAGGGCCATGTAACTAATTTCCCTTGGTCCAAGGAGTGTTAAAAAAAAAAAACGCGATAAATCACTTTTTATCTGTGATAATAAATCACATATAATTAGAAAGGTGTCTCTACTCTGTTTGCCTTCTGTGGGCAAACACAGGCCACTAAAATGTCAGAACTGGTCACATTATTGTTACTAACCTTAAACCAAAATGAAAGAACCGTCTCCGTCATACTGTAAATTGCTGGTCTCACACTGCTTTCAACCAATCCAGCCAATGCGGATGGCAAGTGGGTTAGGCTGGATGGAGTCCATGTGACACATGAGGCCAGGGCTGGGGAACATTAAGAAGTGTCTGCTCGTACACTAATGCTGGTGGCAGCTGTTAGTCTGCCAAAAACTGCAGCAGCAGCAGCAAGGATATCCTGAAATACTATTGAAAACCGCTAAACCTCCTCCTCGCTGATGTAAAGCTATACAGCTGCTCGGCGCCAGCACAATCACTGATCAATCTGGGAAAGTTAAAGACGGAGCCGGGTTTGTGCACTAAATATGCTGCTTTTCAGCTTGGAAGGTCAAATCTCGATCTCAGGAGGGATGTTAAGGTTTAACAACACAGTCTTTTTGCTGTATTTGATGAAGTTTGCGCAGCAGCCACGACAGAGGCAGCATATGCTTCTGCTTTTGTGTCTGTGTACTGTAAATGTGTGTGTCTGGTCTTGTAGTTCTGTCCCTGCATGAGCACATGTAGATTTCCGTGGCATGACCACACCGCAGAGGTTGCCCCTTTCCACTGCCCTCAGGGGTGACAGGGGAGCTAAGGGAGATGTGACAGCCATGTCTGCTCCCTGTATGTGTTTGTTTGCCCCTGAAAATGAGACACTGGTTTCACTCCAGCCCCCTGGGCATGTTTAGCTCAGCCTCCACCGCATCGCCTTCATCTGATACAAAGTGGAAGTCCACCAGATGATAATACGCATGTCCGCTGGTGAGGTGAAAGTGGATACAGGCACACTTCAGAGCACAAAAAAAGTTCATTGATTATTAACTTTTCCGTTTCAAACCTACACTGAAGATTAGATGATTTTTCTACATTCGTTATTTGGTAATACAAATGTTCATACAAGAAATTGTGTGAGAACACCAAAGCACATTTTGTAGTAACGTCACCATAAAAAGCCTTATACAGTTGGGTATTATGTGATGTTAAAAAAAAACAACTAGGATCCAGTGACTTTTGTATGGCAAATAAAAGTGAGCAATGGATTTCCTGTGCTCTTGTGTTTTGTCCTTAGACCTAAGTGTCACCAAGTGTACTTTGCAAGGAATATTCATTTCCTTAGGAAGGCCTCGTCAGCCTTGTGACCCAATCCATATCCATTCTGTCCTGTCTGCCCTCCCTAGTCCCTGCCTCTTTTCTGTAAGTGGCAGATATTTCACCTGCCTATCAGTTTCCCTTTAAACGTGCTGGTATATGCAGGAAAGGCGCCCATATAGGGTCACTGACTGTCCTCTACGAGGTCCTCTCTGAAGCTACTATCTTGCTGGCTACCTCCCCCTGCTTTCTTCTATCACTCAAATTACAGTGTGTAGAGGTCGCTGGTAGAAATGGGTTCAACAGGGCTGATTAATTCTGATCGAGTTTTACATGTTATTGGGATGGAAAATGCACAAGTCTTGGGTGGCTCATGACTTAAAAAAATAATAAATTTAGGCCTCCCTAATTTATATTTACAACTGGGAAAAAGGAGCCTTCTTTAATTTTTCTTCAGTGCCTGGAACAGAGCCTGGAAGACGTTTGTCAACGTAGTGTGTGCTCCACTATAAAGCAAACTGTATCTGCAAGAGTATGTTTGTGTATTCAGCCCACAGCAAAATCCAGTTTACTACCAAATAATGGGAATCAGATCATTTCCATGCAGAAATGTGCAGCGGGAAGGAAAAGCAGCTGCTTCAATGTGAGGAAGGTAGGAGGAGGTTAAAAGGAGTCAATGGAGGCTAAAGAGACAGCAGGTCTACCGATGACAGAAAGAGTGGCCAGGGACTGCAGTTCAGGACTTCTGGAAACCACATCAAACAGACCATGGAGCGCTGCCAAGACGAACACACACCAACTGTTGCAAAGAAAGGAAGGGGGAGAGGAAGAGAGGAGCGGAGGAGGGCAAATGGCAAAAAGGAAGGTTCAGAAACAAAACAGAAATGTTGCAGGATCGAAAGAGTACAAGGATAGAAATTCATGCATTTTGGCTTTCTGATAGAAAATGAGAGAAAAGACAAGAAAAATGGGGAAACTTGCGTTGTTGTGTGCTTAGAGGAAAAACCCATTTATCACTGATATTATTAGATAGAGTACATCAACTAAAACTGTAACCAAGTTTCATGATGAATGTACTTTCTCTCAGTTTTCCTCACCCACTTCATTTTCCACTGTTTCACAGAGTACTTTTTAACAGGCCTCTAAGAACAGGTGTGAACTTGCTGCTTTATGTCAAAAACAGGGTATGAGCATATAAACGCAGGCAGCTCATGGACGTAATTAAAGTTTATAATGCAAAGCTCCACGAGAAAAGACAATGTGTGTTTCTTTCGCAGGGTTAAAAAATGTCCAGGATTTCACCTGCTTCCCCATATATATATATATATATATATATATATATATATATATATATATATATATATATATATATATATATATATATATATATATATATATATATATATATACATATATTTAGCATTATATTAGTGTGCTTTAGCCTGAATCACACCCTGGTTGAGATGTCCAACACACTACTGCACTATGTCAAACCTATTCCACAAAGGGCCAAGTGGCTGAAGGTGATCTCAGTCTTGGATGGCACGGTGTTGCAGCAGGTAGTGCGCATGCCTCACAGCAAGAAGGTCACTGGTTCGATCCCCAGGTGGGACCTTTCTGTGTGAAGTTTGCATGTTCTTCCCGTGCATGTGTGGGTTCTCTCCGGGTACTCAGGCTTCCTCCCACAGACCAAAAACATGCTCATTAGGTTAATTGGTGACTCTAAAAAAAATTGCCCCTAGGTGTGAGTTTGAGTGTAAATGGTTATTTGTCTTGTGTGTTGCCCTGCGATCAACTGGCGACTGGTCCAGGGTGTACCCCGCCTCTCGCCAGTTGACAGCTGGGATAGGCTCCAGCCCCCCTGCAACCCAGAAAGGGACAGGCGGTATAGAAAATGGATGGATGGATGGATGGATGGATCTCAGTCTTCAGACAGCTGATTGGTCAGACTGCGTTTTCTTGATTGGTTGGAGGAAAAACCTGTAGCCACACGGCCTTTTGTAGAATAGGTTTGACACGCCTGCACTACTGTTTAGGTGTTGGAGACAAGATGGACAGAAGTAGGCCCCAAGCAGCACAGAATTATAGAAGCACCTCTTCACAAATGCAGAAACCCAGACACAACAGGCTGTGTTTTTGAGTGGGAGGCCTGCTGGGGATCAAGTCCTTGTCACTGACCGGGCGACCCCTGCTGGTTGGTTGGCCTGCACAGATGAGGACATCTAGTCTAATTCTAGTCTCTCATTTGGTCTGTTCGTAGATTGTGGTGGCTTATTAATATGTTCGAGTGTGTTAGTTAGCCCTTCGCTGAGCTAGCCTAGCAGTTGTCTTGCAGTAAAAATGTGAAATTTATTAAGTCTGGGCAATATAGAAACTGAAAAGCCAGTTGTCTCACATGTTTCTGACAATGCATCTTACAGCTGAAAAAAAAAATGTTTATTTATGTTATGTTGTACTACACATTCACTGGTTACAGATTCTCAAAAGTTCAGAATTTGAAGCTTTTGCCATATGTGACAATAAACTGAATGTGTTAAGCCTTTGCACTGAGGGTCAGTTAAAACAAGCAATTTGCAAACATATTGGCCAATGAGAAATTATAACTGGTAAATCTCATAATTTTCTGAAAAGCAGTTGTTTTTATTAGTTGTAGCCCAGAGTAATTTACTAAGTAATGTGATTATCCTGGTTTTTCCATGACCGCGGTAATGTCAGCCACAGCATTTGTGTTGTCTGTATGCTTGTTTATGTACAAACAATAAAGCAATTCAGTGTGAGTCCCCTTTCTGTTTTGGCCGGGGCTCCGACACACTGCTGCCAGCTCGTACCCAGGAACAAATAGAATAATGACACAGAAAGCAAAACAAAGAATTAACAAATTTACAATGCAGTAACCTAATTTTTTTGACACAATGCTATCAAAGCTAATTTGAGATTGACTTTGTGATACCAAAGTATTCAAAATGTTCTACATGAAGGAGCTTTAAGGGGTTTCTTTAAAAAGAGATAAACCCTCTCTTACTACTACTGTCAGCCTTTCGCTGAGTGTCCAGAAACCCGGCCCCACAGCCTGCAGTCTGGCCCCATTCTCAAGCCTATCAGGAACCAGCCACTTGCTCAGAGGAGCACCTGACCCACTATAATGTCACTTCTATATTTGTATCCTGCTAATCTGCTCTCAGGCTCCAATCTTTTCCACTTTCTTGCAAATTTATCACTAGACTGAAAGACTGGTGCCAGATCCTAAGTGCCTCACCCTTTTAAATTAAATAGTGGCATTTGTGATAAAGCCACTAAATTCCTTATCTAACTGGCCCGGAGAGTCTTTCAAGGCAAAGTGTCACTTTTCCTAAACTGGAGCACTTGTGACGCCATACACCCCACCCTATCCTATCCGAATGCCACACACACACACACGCACCCACCCACAGTCTGTCAGTTTTCTTGTCCTTTTCAAGGACATAATCAGGTCAAAAATAGAACAAAACACTAGTGAGGCATGTTGTGGAACAGACAGCCAGAGGTGGATCTATAAATAGACAGTTTGTGTGGTTTTCATTTACAATTTAAACATAGGTAACTTGCTGAACTAATTTGCTTTGTTTTCAACAAAAACTTTTCCGTAATAACAGTTCTGCAGCTATCTATCATATGGATAGAGAGCAATTTCAAACCATAATATCCTCATATAAGAGACTTATGGAGGAAAAACCTTAATACTGTGCTTCACTACCAATTACGTGGGAAGTTATTCAATTACTCAGACAGGTGATGTGCTTCAATAAGCCTGAGGCAATGACATAAGATGTCTGTGATGATGCGATGTGTGTGCCAAGTACATTATAAGTCACACATAATTTTACCTAAACTAATACAACTAAATCCAGCCTGAAGTGCGTAAAACTTTTTTTTAATTGCTCTCAAAACAAAGCCCACAGTCAGCATCTCTATCTTAGGTTACGCTGTCCTGTGCCTGGACTCAAAGGAACACTGTCCTGTCAATAAATTTTTTGTTCACTTCCTTCCCATTGTGAATTCATGACCTAATAAGGTACTGTCTGAATTCTGGGGTTATTTTGAGTTTGTGTGATAATGCTCACTCCAACTTTGTCCCTCTTCAGAGATTCTAACAGGAGGAAAGCCAGGAACTTTCAGAGAAGGCAATTTGATCTGATAAAAGGCAGAGCCTAAGGACTGTGAAATACTACCACTATTACTAATGCGACCAACAATATAACTACTACCACTACAACCACTACTGCTACTACTATGACTACTACTACTAATAACGTGACTGTATGAGGTGTAGTACATATCATAATGCACACTGTGCAAGACATATTTAATAAAAATTCAAAAATGTTCCAACCTTTATTAGCACACATGTATAAGAACATTAGCACAAGAAGCAGAACCAGGACTTAAGCCACTTCTGTCAAACACACACTGGGAAAAAATCTTGGCTGTTTTGATGTTTTCATTGCCACTGCTTTTGTTTTCATGCATTCATGTGTTTTGGCCTTTTCTTCAGTTTCTAATCTGTTTTTGATATGGTGAGATGTGACTTCCTACTCCAGCGTGTTCCATTGTTTTCCTGCATTTTTAGAGGAATGAGGTTAAAACAAACTGTTCCTATGTAGAAGGTCAAACAACATTGTTATGAAACTAAGAAAATGAGACTAAAGGTGACAGCGTGAGACCAACAGGGTATTCCTGTTCCTGAGCAAGGCCCCGTAAACACCACTCTGTTGATATATAATTAAGAAGAAAAATCTTCACTTTGGCTCTGTGGGCTCCTTGCAGTGATACCTCTCTTCATCTCAGTCTCCTGTGTTTATTTATCAGTTTTCACATTTGTACGCTTAAGGACTCCTTCATTATTTAGACAAGACACAGGAGTATTTCCCGGGCCAACAGTGTGAAATCTCTGATGCAGGGATCCAAGCAGGCAGTTTGCTTAATGCTTGACCCCTGACCTCTCCTGGGTAATAATGCCTTCATATCTACCCTCACACACGTAGTGGCACAGAACAATCACATATTCAGATGCCTTGACAGGTTTCACAAAACCGCGAGAAACACTGTTGAATAACCAAGGAGTGTTAGAAAAAGTTGCTACATGTGTGGCTCTAATGCCATTAACTCTGAAAAGTGATCGACGTCCAATTTATTAAAATATTTCACTTTTAAAATGTGTTGAATTGAACCTGCAAGAAGTTAGAAAACATTTCTACATTTCCCACGTGCCAGTCTCTGACCTTTACAAAATGTTTTGCTCTCCTTGCTTTCTCTTCTAACAGAGCCAAAGGAAATCAGCATTTAGCACTTTCGCAGCACTACCAGAGATCCAGATTGCCCTCTGGTTAACATCTCCGGCAAGTTTCATATCTTCACTTTTTTTTTCACCCTCTCAGCTGTTCTCCTTCCTTTAGTCATACCCATTTCACACAATTCATAAAATCTGCCACAAAGTCATGAAAGCAGCAACTGCAAGCTGAGAACTGCTTGCAAAAATAAAGGGCTCTCAGAATAGATAAATAAAATCTCTGTTATCCAGCTGCCCTCCCTAAATCACTCCCAACCCCTTCAACAAGTGGTCACAAGCCGGGGCAAAGCAGACTCTTTCAATAGCACATGACAACCACAAAAGAGGATTCTTTTAGATTCCAAAACTGATTGCTCAAGTTTTACAAGTAAAAACTGGGCTGAATCTGTATCTTTGAACATAATTACAGTATGTCCTTGTATCATCCTTCCTGTTGGTGAAGCAACCGCTTACTGCCCTGCATACATTCCTGGGAATTAAAAAAAAAAGGCATTTTCAAAGAGGGGAAGTGGGAAGTTTTGTCAAGCCTATTTTCAGTCAATATTTCAGGACTTGAGCTTTTCTGAGAGAGGAAATGGACTGAGCGGACACATAAGAACCAAGTCAGACATTCCCCATGTTTCACATATTCATCACAGTATGGGGGTTCACATGTGGAAGGACGTTTCAATAAACCAAGAGGTTAAGCACTGTAAAAATCTGCTTGTTTTCTTTTCATGTTTTGTTGAGTGAGACTGAATCCCACAACTGCACGGCCTGCCAAAGTGATTAAGTTTTTACTGTGTTGGCACCACTGCCTCAGTTTCTGCAGAGCAGTCCCAAACACTTCATCTCCGAAGGCCCGAACATACAATTGCAGCCACAATGCACGAGCGAGCATAAGTTGCCAGAGTTACTTAACATGTGTTGCTATGAGCCTACCAGATTTGCAACCAGCTGCTAATATTACAGCATTTTAGCTTTTTTGGAGATTGATCAAATAAGCTCGGAACACCCCCAACACAGTGTAATGGAGTTACTGTTCGTGGAACTTAAACCTTTCAAGTAAGATATGAATTATGTTACAACTGAGGTGATAACATTGTTACGCTGCATCGGTCTTTCAACAAAACAAATAAGGATAACATGTTCTGGAGGAAGGCTTGTCAAATGCTACTTATATGGTTTAAAACGAGAAAAAGAAACCTTTCTCTTCCATTTAAAACAGCTTGCCTCAACATAACAACTGCAGTCCACATAATGATAAAATATCAACTAGTTCACTTAGTTAAAGTGTTTGTGACCCGGCACACAGTATACACAGAAGCCACTCCACAAGCAGTGGTCCCTCTGCTTTGGTACAGCTAAGAGCGCAGTGGTCAGACTCACCGAGACAATAAATCCACAGCCAGCCCAGGGATGGTGTCTGAAATCCCTACAATCAGGCTGCAGATAAATGGTATTTTGTGCTGACTGCATTGTCTCCTGCCTCTATTCTGGTAATCTAATGTGTGCAACATGCTCTTGGTCACCTTGACTTTGGTTGCCATAGTGCTCAACACAAACATATCCCCACCCAGAAATACACCAAATAAGGCTTGGGGGAAAAATCTCATAATCAGACAGCACAGAGGGAGAGGCAGATATAACCTTAAATATACTGTAAACAGGTCAAAGCTATTCCAGTGTGTACATACACAGTGCTTGCAAGAGGTTACTGGTGACACACACGCACAGTCTGGCTAATTAGTATACAACAATAATTGTCCTAAGCTCAGCTATTGTTGACTCAAAGAAAATGATAATTGCATGGGCATCAACAAAAAATAAATTGAAGTTCTTTAGAATAGAGAGGTCTTTCAGGACAAGTCTGTTTGTACTGGAAATGACCTTTAAACACCTTCCTCCAACACAGAGGAATCAGGCTACAAGAAGGCAGCCGTCCTGTCTAGCTGTCGACCCCGGCAGATGTGAGTTCTGAAGAGTTCAAAAGAATTCTGCATGGGGGCACCGCCATTTACATAATCCTCCAGATATATTCCCCTGCAACCTAATCAAATTATTCACAAGTCTAGCCCCTAACTATGTAGACCCCGCGATACACAGCCTTTCCATTAACCAGCCTGTGAGCCTTAATCGTATCGAACCAACCAATGTCACTTCTCCCTTTAGAATGGCCAACAGACGCAGCAAACAAAGAATGGTTGTGTCTGACACACAAAGATTTCAGACAAACAACATCTTTCCCCCCCTTGTCCACTATGTTTGGCATTTCTTATTGTCCTGGGATTTTATTTACTTTTGAAGAACAGAGCGCACTAAGAGAAAAAGAATTTTATCACTGGAAGTACACAATCTTAAGACAATAGGACATTATGTTCAAATGACGCTTTCAAGGGAAGTTGGTTGTTGCAGTAATTAGCAGAGCAGAGTTTGAGCTATTGAGAATAACTTTGAAAGACAACTGCAGATGACACAAGGGATTTCGGTAATCAGGGGTTGGGTTCCCTCAGGGCCTAATCCGAAAAGAAGATAAACAAAACTGCTGATTCAAATACAAGTATAATTTATGCAATAACAGAATTTCCAAGCTTGAAATGGGGCATTTTGTTTTTACTTTGTGAAACAGCTGATGAGTGATATATACAACGTGTGGAACATTCACACAATTTCCAGGTTTCTGCATGCACATGCTGTCTATTCTACTGCTTTCCACAAATAAAGCTTGATACGGTTAGATAATGCCAGACAGCAACACTGCAATCTACTGTTTTTACATATCTCAAGGAAATTTCAATTTCACTGACTTTGAAAGTGTCACAGTGTCACAAACACCGCGCATAAAAAACAAATAATAACCTTATAATAAGCATTTGATCTCACTGCTGCTTTATTTTCTGCATCTGACTGAGCATTGTCTGTGTCTGACAAACATCATCTCATTGTTAATCAGCCTGTTGTTGCTTTGTGTTCAATCTGCTGCCAGGGGGTAAAGGGTTAATGGATCAGCCAAAGTTTACATCCCATACGCGGTCAATTTTCAATGACTTCTTTTCCCACATTGAAATAAACTATTTTATGTCTCCAAATATGCAGATCATTTTGCTTAATGAAAGATGCTTGACGTCTCAGATCCAATTAATATGCAAATGAAAGTGAGGATTTATTTGTGACATTCTGTATGGGTGAGAGAAAACAAAAAGGCTTCTTAACAGTAACACTAATTGCTGTGACTGATTGTCACATATCATCATTCACTCTGAATCTTCTAAATACCAAAATTCAGATAAAAAATCTCACCCGCACATATATTTATTTTTTTTGTTTACAGTGCATCATGTCTTGTTTTGGCACAACAACGTCAGTACTACTACAGTTTGTCTAAAAAGGTGGATAAATGCATTCCACATTGATAACATATTAAAATGTGTTAAGACTCCCGTTACATATAGGTCCTCCTTCTGATTATCCATTACCACCCTTTAAAACAATACTGTTGAAAAGGCTCTACTGGCACAGTTGTAATGCCCACATTAAGTGTCACATACAGATTTTATGGCTTTCATGCTTCTCATCTCTGTTTCAACTCATCGAGACTAATGCAATTCATCTTTGACGTGAAAAACCTTCAATCGGTGATGTATTTATCACAGTAAAATAAAATCAATAATGTAACTCTACTATTAAAATCCTTTAATGGATGAAGCAATATACTTAGCTGTTTGCATCATCCTCAAGCTTTAATGCCCAAGACACTATACAGAATAGGGCTTACATTTCCAGTGCCGTAAAGTTTGACTGACACCTATTGTGACATACTGCTTCAACACACTACACAACACATTAAACTGACTTCTTCGTCTTGGGCAGGATTTAAAAAGAGTGATCGCTGATCCAGAACCTCATAATGTAAAGGACCAGAAAATATGGTCCTCAAAATAGACTGAATTCAGGGCTATACTTCTATATCTAAGGCAGGTTTGTATTTAACCTTCCACAAACAGAGTAGTCAGCAGTACAATGTCAGATGTGAGTAGCTTCTTTTGTCTGCGCAGGAAAAGCATAGTGTATGTACTCCATGTTCCCCACTGGACAACCTTTAACCGTTTTATATAGCATTGAGTGGAGCGATGATTTAGTGCACCCCAATCGAGAAACACTTCCGGAGCTGTAAAAACAACAATCAGCCTCTTTGGATTAAAAGGCCATATGTCCTTTAACAACAACCAAAACAAAAGATGCTGACTAGCAGTAGAGTGGGCAAAATAAAATGATCCACTGACATCGTCTCTAATGCTTTTAATCTTCTTGTGATATCTTTATAGCTTTTAACCTTGCTTTGTAAGGCAGACAAATCTCCCTGTTTGGCTCCATGTTAGTTCAAAGAACAGCATTTGGATCTGGATTTGGAAGTATCTGAGATGTTGTTTCAGCATGGATGTGAATGTGTCATGGTTCTGATACTATAAAGTGTAACTGTAAAACTGTTACATGATATATTATCAATGCCAGTTTTAGGAAGCAAATGCAAAAGCAAATTTAGTTTTTCTGTGAATTGACTGAAGTTCTTTAGAAAAACTCTGGCTCGGTGGAAAGGCATGCTTAAGTCTCCCTTCTTGCTCAAAATCATAAAACAAGCAGCCGGGTTGGTAATTGGTGTTTTTGCTGCGACGGCTCACAATAGTAATTTAAACAACGTCTTGAGAACATTTGCAGAGTATTCACGTTGTCATCTGTGATGTTTGATGTATCTCGAGCTCCAGGGGAAATTCTGAAGCAAAATTCAATTCAAAAGTTTTGTTTTAGTACACAGATCAGATCAGTTTCAATAAGAATGTAATAAAATGCTGTTAAACACATCGGACAAAACTAATAAAGAGCTATCTCACTTTTTTAGTGAGCGTATCATTACAAGTGCCCTGTAGAAGACATATTTTGCTTTCACTTTGAAAACCAGCTATAGTTTGAAAAGGATCCTATTCATCCACAAAGAAAATGAATGTAAGGTCAGTACGTGATCATTTTAAAGATGCAATTTTGTGTATTTTTGGGATTTACAATATTGACAACTAGTGCAATTAGCTCAATCAGGTTGACCACCTTTTCCTGATCCTGAGCAGGTTTTGGTACGATACAGCATTCAAAGTCTGACTCACATCCGGTCAAGTTGCAGTGTTTAAGTATCACATCACAAAGCTCATTTTATGGAGTCTGCTTTTCAATCAAAATGCTTTTTGTTTTATAATCCACAATGATCCAAAACATCTAAGCATGTGTGTCTCAGTCGGGGTTCGGGTTTCTTAGCCTGCTTCTGAATCAGGGGAAGTAAAATTAGATACTAAGATCTACATGTCACCAAAATGACTACTGCACGGGATATGTGCAACACTAGACAGGCCAAAATATTCATAACCAAAGCTTAACAAGACTCCGCAAAGTCTTGAGCAAACGTATTGCTTGTGTCTGAATCTGTCAGTGTTTGTGTGTGTACTTGATGTCTGTTTGCATGCCGACCTAGCTTCAGATTGCTGTTTGAGGATGTAATTGCTCTGCTCCTCTCCTCCTCGGAGTGGCCCAGGATGGATCTGCGCGGGCTGTTTAGCAGTCAATGGCCGGTGCAGATTGTAAACAGATCTCCCATGAATTGCGGGTTTAGCGGTTTTGTGAGTCTCCAAACAAGGTTCTACCGATAACGCCATTCTCTCCCTGACAAAATCAGCCACTTTGCTGCAAGGGTGTGATTTGAGAGGTGCCAGTCAACATGATTGACAGCATTAATCCCCCACAGGAGCAAATAGGAGGAGAAAACAAACCATGCCCTTATAGAAAACATGTCCCTGTTTAAATCCTACTTTGGGTAAATATTTCACCCATCAAACTGCACAGCCAAGAAGAGTGGAGGTTATTAAGAACAAAGGCTGCATAATTGACCAAATTAATGTTTAAAGAAACACACACATTCGCAGTCTTGGCATAAATGACAACCCAATCTAGGACACCATGCTCTACGAGAACAAGATGACTTCTTTTACATTATATACATGCAATCCAATGCGGAGCTGTCACAGACAAACTGTAAACAACTGATAATGAGAAGGATATCTATGCATACATGTAGATTTTACCTCATATAAAGATAAAGACTGGCACGGTAATTGCCAGTGATGCCATTACTTTCCATTTGCTTTCTAAATTCATCCTTGATTTGTGTGCTGCCATCCTGATTAAGACCTGAGACAGTTGCACAGCTCTGACATACAAAGCACACTGTGACTTTTAAATTAAACATTAAGCTTTTCTGGCCAGTAGGAAAGCAAGTCATCAAGAATTAAGCACACATATTAATTTTCCAAGAACTGGCGGTTATGGGAACGTCTTGCAGACAGTGACACTAATTTACCTGAAACTGACAGGACATCCATATTTAATACAACACAACTGCGGTCAGCCAAAAATCCTGCTTTCTAGAAAAACTTCAAACACGCACACATCCTCAATACAAAATGTCCAGTATTGCTGAATGAAAACACTCAACATGACGTCACGCACCAGTCCATGTCTAAAGACAAAACCACTGACAGAGTACTTCAATTTCATGGGGAACAGTGTGGCAGCTGTGATAAGGCTGATGACACAACCAAGACAAACGCTACAGATTTGTGGAAACTCTACGGTGCGCTTCACAAAGCTTCCAGTTTACACAGTCAGTTTGACAAGAGAAAAGTACAAAAAGAAAATTTCAACTCAGAAAATCAGAATTACACACCAAAAATTTGCCCTTTTGATACTAAACTATTTGATGCTATTTGGATTGTTTCCAGTTTCATAATTGCATTTCAGCAATTAAAAAGAGTATCTTTAGGAAAGCCAAAGTGCATTTTATCATAATCACACTTACCTTAACAAACAACAGAGTTCTGTCAGAGGACCTGAGAGCCAGAATACATAAATGAGGGTTATAATGCTTAAACTAAGCTATGAGTGCCAATTATAAAACAAAATCTATTAATTTCTGTAAATAATTCAATTAAGCCAATGATTTACTCAATGCAAATAATAAACCCTGACAAACACCCATGACAAAGCCCATCTTGAAAGTGTTTGCATAGTCTGACCAACAGCTAACATCCTCAACAGCTTACATGCAACAGCCAACAACGCCGAAAATAAAATACATGTTAACATTTATGGTGATATGAAACAGAGAAAATGAAGCACATCTTGTTGCTTCTACTACGATGATGATGTGTGACTAAGAATAATCAATCGTTAAAACTGGTATATTTTCTGTCCATCAACTAATCGATTATTCAACCACATCTTCCACAGATATTGAAAATTCTAGCACTAACTTATTTATAACAACAACCTAGTTTATACTGTACTTCTTTCTTCAGATCACTTTGCGCTACCAAAGATCAAACTGACAATAAAGCTGAAATGATACTTTTTCCATCTACAAAGAAGTCAGAGGTCGCATGACGTATATTTTATCATCTGCACGTGTACACAAAGGTCAACACAGACTATCCGCATCCAGCCCAAAATTTATGGCTGCACAGAGTATAAGCAGCGACTGCACGCATCGTCTGAACATGTCCACGTCTGCAGACACCCAATGCAGTACAAAAAGAACTGCATGCATGTCTGCCATCTCTTCCATAAGTAAGTGATCCACGTCACTGTGAATACACACTTTTATCAAAGCAAAAGGCTGCCCGCAATGGATCTGCACACATCAAAAACAGCGTGTTTTGCTTAAAGATGTGCTTAAGATGAGATCCTGCTCATGCCGATCATGATCAACTGACTTTAAAGACGGCTACCTAATGACAGAGGTATTCTATGTTAAACACATACAGTAGTAGCAGAATTCCAGTAATCAGTGGGAACGCAGCTGCTACAGAAGCACATGCTCAATCATTTTTTCCGTACAAATGATGTGAAAATGGCCCATTATGGCAAGGAACAAAGAGGATAGGCCCCATGTTAGAGCCAACCCCTCATTGATGCCCTGGTGACTCGGCCAGCCACTCTCCCAAGGCCTATTCCTTGATTAAATGCATAATCCACTACTCCCCATCCCCAATGATTTAGTGTGCCTTTAAATCAGCTTGCGCACACATAAAAACCTCAAATAAAAATCACCAAGAAAAACCATTGCACTCTAACTGTTCTATTAAAATGATACCCAGCCCAGCCTTTCTTCTCTGCAATACCGTTTATTCCACATGAATGCATATCTTCATTTTTTTCATAGGTATGCATATAAAATATTTAAAGTTTAAAATGTCACCGTTGAAACATCAAATGCTGGAGTCTCTCATTAATCAGCAAGGATGGAGGTTCTCTTTTAAGGTTATAACCCTTTGAAAGAGCAAAAATTACATTTTTGACCTTGAAGATGAGACAAACTCATAAACGTAAAATAATTTGCAGTTTAAAGGGGGAAGAGATATCAGTTACCTCAGCCAGCAGTGCTCTGGGTTGTCAGGGGGAGACCAAACAAGTCTCATTTTCATATTTACATCCAAGCTGTTGAGATTAATTTGAAATCACATCAAGAAAAAAAGAAACAAAACTCAGAGAAAACATCAAAAGGGGCAACTGTCAAACTTTCAAATCCACGGGGGCCTAGCTATCTCCCAACGAGTGAAACACAGACTTTTTTCTTACAGTTTTATTAAATGGTGCATGACATTTTCATTACTCAAGGAAATTAAATTGACTAATTTTCTTACAAGCCCTGTACGTCTGCTATTTTAGGGAGGTGCACAGAAGAGAGCAATTGTTTCAACACCTACACAAAAGAAATGCAAACGTGGATGTGCTCTGAGAAGAAAAGTGATTTCAAAGCCTTCGAAGAAATTTGTTCTTTGATGAGTGAATTTAGGGTTTTGATCCTTTTCTTAAAACTGCGTTTTGATCTTATGTAGACATGCTGATTCCTGTTTATTCACATCAACAGAACACAAACACATTCGTACATACATGCACAGCGTTCACAATAAAAAGTCAAGCTTCCATTCGTCTATAGTTTAGTACATCTGAAATTGAGCAGGGCAATGGATGTTGATGTTTTTCTACGTGGATTTTACCACTGATCTGTTTAACAGAGACACCAGGACGTAATGGAACTGAAAGCTCATAATCCAAAAAAGACAACAACACATTTATAAAGTGACAAACTTCAAAGATCCATCTTCAGGCTTTTTTATTCGGCAGCAGTTGAGTCATTAATCTTTGAAAAACTAAAGATCAGTCCAACATTTCTCTTCCATATGCTCTCTGTGGTAAGAGTCTTAGCACACACTTATTTCAAAAAGCATTTACAGGGAAATCATGAAAAACATCTTGATGCACTACAGCACGATTAGAGAGATGGTCCATATAAGTAAAAAAGATTGAGTGCCAAAAGAGTGAAGCTTTGCTCAGACACTGCGAGGACGGCTGAGGAAAATATGGAGTCAGCCAGGACCTCGACATTGCTCCTCCTCTGGAGATGAAAAGGCTGATTACCTTCACCTCTCAGGGGTGTAAGCCACATGGCTGACAACATCATTGGAAAATAGACTACTGAGCTCCTTTGGGCCCTATAACAGCTTACATTTAATGTGGGGGGAAAATTCACACTAAAAAGGAGGTGACACCACAGCCATACTCTCATATTGTTGAATACATTATGTTGTTGGTTGTGAAGCAGTAATGGGTGAAAAAGGATGAAAAAATACCATGTAGGAAATGAACTGGCTTGCGTTGTGGGAGTTAAAAAGGATAGTTTGAATAACACAGATGGTTTTCAGCTACTAATGACAAGCTGCATTGCTGTTTAAAATGTTCAACAGTGTATCCGTTGTCCCTATAGAAACTAAATAATACATCACATGTTGGAGGATTTCTGTAATATTTTTGT
The DNA here is from genome assembly GCF_039877785.1 of Chaetodon trifascialis. Classification (NCBI taxonomy): domain Eukaryota; kingdom Metazoa; phylum Chordata; class Actinopteri; order Chaetodontiformes; family Chaetodontidae; genus Chaetodon; species Chaetodon trifascialis. The sequence continues at coordinate 17,549,376 of NC_092063.1, forward strand.
GTAGCTGCTGCGGTTGACTCACAATTCAATTTACAACTCCTACCGTGCAGTGGAATTACCTGCATAATGTACATCTGAAAGCTTCTATAAAGTAACCTGGCATGATTTAAAAAGATTTTTGCTTGATTCTGAACACAACAGTCGCTGCTCAGAAACGTTATGACTCAATGTGGAAAAAAAGTCGAAGCTATTAAAATAATCTAAACCAAACTGGTAATTGTTTTTAAGTTCTCCACCGTGTATCAGTGACACATTTTGAGTGCCACTGGATAAAAAATAGCAATTCCAAAACGATATCCCACTAATCCTTTGATGAATAAGCGGGAATCCTCTGTATGACCTCTGTGTTCGTCAACAGCAACCACAATTTAGTGGCTGCCTGAACTCTATTTCAAAGGTTACTGAATTAACTTAAAATTACTTACAATGCTATTAAAATGCTGAGCTCTTTTGTTGTGGCTGTAAATTAATTTAAAACCTCAGCGATTTGAAATATTCTGAGACATGTCGAATGGGGGGGGGCGTAAAAAGAATGGCAGAAGCGGGGCTTTCTCAATGCTTTTGGCTTGGCAAATGCATGTCTTGAATGATGAGAAAAAGAAATTGGGCTTAACTAGAAACATATGGTATTCCACTGGAGAGGAAGCCTTCTTAAGAGGATCATGGCTGTGTAATAAACAGAGACAGGAAAAGGGCACGTGTGGCGGTTTGGGTGGATGAGGAGTTTTTATAAGGCGAGATGGAGCCAAAGTCTTTTTGGAAAGAAGTAGTGGTGGCTCTCTCAACCTCTCTTGATCAGGGACACTGGAAGCTAACGTAACAACAGAATACCCAGAATACATCAATGAAGCATACACTCGTTCATAGAAAAGCCATGGGGGGACAAAGTGAGTCACTCACTCTGCCATACTTCTTATTTGCCCGTTATGTCTCTAATTATCACTATCAGACTGGATGCCCTTGTTGTACCCTGTGTACTTTTGTAATTAGAATTAGGATTTTTTGATCTTGTCTCTATGCTGTTCTTGATATGATTGCTGGGAGGAAAGAAAACTGCAACTCCCAATGAAGCATCATACTGTGTCTTTTTGTAGGGTATATGTTGAGAAGCTCCAATCCTACAAATAACTGTTTTAGTTAACAGTTTCTGACAGTTATTTGCTTTTTTACATGACATTTTCTTTAAATATTATTTCAGAAGAGTTGTGAAACACCATATACACATATATACATATATCATGATATTTCCTACAAACTTTCATAGGTAAGCCAGTAACCAGGATCTTTTGGGCTTTCAGCGTGCTGGTGTCTAGTTTGTATGTACTCTGCACTAGGGCATATGTCTGTGCCGTAATCATAACAACAATCTTTTACAGATTGCCCATAATTAGAAAAGCTCCTCTCCAAACCAGCTCCATGTTAAGAGCATGATTGCAGCCAAATTGAGCAGTAATTTGTACGATGTGGACGTGGGTGCTGTGTGAGGGGAGAAGTCTGATGGTTTAATGCCACTTTTATCTGGCCTGGATAGCCTGCCTCACTCAATCTAAACACACGGACCTTCGGATCAGACTGGAAAAGAGCCTCTGTGTTGCATCACGGTGAAACAGACATCAAGTGGATTAAAAAAAAACGGGGGGTGAAAGGCAGAACCAGTATACAGATTTTCTGTCCTCAATAACCCCAGGAGACCCATCGTGGATGCTAATGGAAACACTTGCCCTACTATTATACAAAACCTAAACATCACCTGGCATTCTGTGTGTAAAGAACAGATGTACTCATTATTATTCCGCGAAGCTTATCAAGGCCATGCTACTGAGAGGTCCAATAAAGACTGTCCTGTTACTGTACCAACATTTATTCTCTGCTGTGATGTTTGTACTTGGTAATGTGTTTTTGAACCTGGATAAGAACTGTGAAACTTCATTGGGACTTCTGATACAGTTAAGGCCATTTCAGACATAATGGCGATCGTCTGCAAGCTTTATCAGAAGTCTGGGCATTTCAGTCTTATCTTTGTCAAGAAAACTCCAACTATTTTAACCTAGTTGTAGTCATTTTAGTCACAAACGTTCACTCATTCACTCTCATCTAGGCAAACGCTTTCATTTTGTGTCATTTTAGTCAAAGTTATTTGACATTAGATTTTATCTCTTCATTATCTGATGAAAAACACAGGTTGAATGATTAAGAATGCAGCTTTGCAGAAAGTACCTGGTCTAGCACTGATGGTATGGTAACACATCAACTTTCATTTTGATGTCGTATCAAATCAAATTCATTTTGATAGCAATGTCAAGGACGAATAAACGCGGCACTTGTATGTAACCAAGTACATGACAAAATACATCAGTTAGTAAGTTAGCTGCTCAGGTGTTAGGTGCATGCTAGGCTGCTGTTTATGACTTGGACTGAGGCTCCTTTGCAATCTGTCTGAAACATCAGTATTTCCCATACAGTGTGCCCTGCTACTGTTTCACATCGGCATGCCCAGATATAACCAACACTTGCGACATTGACCTCCATGCTGACACACACACACCACCCACACACATACACAGACTGAGGAGTGTATAACCAACACGTCGTTGAGGTCATTGACAACATATTTTTGTGGCTTTAAAAACTTCTTAATACCATATTTTGTGACAATGTTCCAGGTGGTTTTATATATTTGTGGTGCTGTCTTGCAGTTTGGCTAAACAATGTTTGCAAATTGTGAGCTTTTGACTCTTTTGAATACTTTTTTTTTTTTTTTTTTTTTTTGGTGCTAGTACAATGTTTTTGTCTTTTGGACAAAACTTTTCACCACCATTATTCTTTTTTAACACTTTTTCCACACCCTCCTATTATTTTTTCTTTTTCAAACTTGTCGTCTTCAGCCATGCTGACTCATGTGACATCACTTGAGGCAATTTATCTCATTATGTGCAGCTCCCTTTGGATCCAAAACATGGTTTGTACAACATTTCTTTCATATGCAGTAGTATTGCATCCAGACTTTGAGAAGTAAAATCTCAAAGTGTTTTAAGAGTGCTTGGTACAGATTGCATTGCTAATGTGTAAACAAAGCAGGAATGCGATTACGTAGAGCTATGATTCAAAACGGCATTTGTACTAGCATTAATTGTGCAGCCTGAGTTTTTGTATCAGTGACTAATAGGTTAGTCAATAGAGCAAGTAGGTCAAACAAAAGATGTCTCGGTTTAACTTTCACAACAAAATAAAAAGTCATGAATTTACAAAGATAAATAAATATAACAGACACATACAGAACAGGGAGAGAAAAAAAACACTGGATCATGTCAAATACCATGAACAAGGTGTGACAGCTATGGTATGAGCACACCTGTGACAGAAGCTGTTTTCCATTACATAACGAGAAGCTCAGTATGTCTTTATTATGCTTCATCACACTCCATATTTTGTTGTTATCGTATTTAAAAATACAAGCACTGAGTGAAACGGCAGCATATCAAACAAGGAAATCTTTAAACGGAGTGGAAAGACTGGACAGCTGATGGCTGCATGTTGGCTGTATCAGCAAAGGTATGAGAGAATGTCTCTTTCACCCACCATAATTACTGCTGCCAATCCAGAGTGATTTTATAATTCCAAAATCCTGACACTTCACAAAGACTCTATAATTGCATAAGGATGGCCTTTCACACTTCAAAGGTCTATTAATTATTTTTTCCTAGGACCTGTCCTGAAATATATTCCTCTTTTTCTGAAAGCCACCTCATGAGAAGATGTGGAATTTTTCATGAAAACATGAAAATATCCACTTGAGATGACCACTTACTCTCCGCTCCTTTCTGCCCTCAAAAACATCCCAGAATAGAGCACTGATGTGGTGCTAAATACACATTGAAGCTTAAAGAATTTCAGAAATGGATCAAGAGAAGGCAGTTTCAAGTTAAAGAGGCAGATTCAAGAGGAGCAAAGGTCAAAACTTCCAACTGCAGTATGAAAACTCATGAGCAGAGGTGAAAACAGATTTGCTTGGCAACAGCTTTGGGCACCTTTCACTGACAATAAGCCTAAACGTAAATCTACTCAAAAGGGACACTTTTCTTTAAAACATATTAGTTAAAGGTTCGCAGGTCTATATTCACCCACTATGCTTGCCAGGGTTCAAGACAAACTACTGAAGATTTTTGGCTCAGACAAGTTTCTTGGCCAGACATGTCTTCTCGTCACGTTGGAGCATCACTACAGATCAGAACCACATTTCAGACAACTTTACACGATGCGTGTGATGAGTCAAGGGGATGTCCATGGTTCCCAGGCAGAGACTCAAGCTGAGGCAGACTGCTACTTTCTGGCTAGTGACTCCCTGTCAGCTAGCACCTTAAATGTATAACTGGCTAGTGGCTAGCCACTAGTGGACACACTACTTGCCTACACAATAAAAACATCCGCTGCTCGAAAAGCATCAGGCTCAGTATCTGTGCACTAATCTCCTATCAATGCCAACTGAATGCTGCAAACAAGTTTCGCTGGACTATTTTTGTTGCATCTTGTTGCTGACAACAGCACAGAAGGAATGTTGCTCTGTGTGTCAATGGGCAGTTTGAAACTTTTTTCTGACTTTAACCAAAATGAAAGGAAAATGCTTAAAGGAAAAAAGGGATTTTATGATGAATGTAGCAGTTAGTAGTAAAGGGACATGCAGTACCTACAGCATGTGTGTGCCCATTTCCCAGAAAAACATGAACTCTTTGGCCTATCTCATTATCTCATGAAACGTTGAGAAGTCAACAAAAAACCTTATTTTGTTCCTCTGAAGCAGGTGCAACAGGTGTGAATCCTTGTCTTTAAACCATCAGATTAAATACAGCCTCTGAACCATAAAATATAACACTGCACATGCAAGCACAGTCCCCCAGTCCTTTACAAAGTAAATTCTGGCGTTTATCTCAAGGATGAATCTGTCTGTTTGCCTCTTCAGAGTAAAAGCCTCTCTTGTCATGACTTGACCATTTTAGCTCCTGTGACAACAACACATCACTGCTGCTGGTTAATAAATACAAAACTGAAACAATTTTTTAACTTTGCCTTTCCAAAGACATGTTTTAAGTGATCGTCGTGTGGTTGTGCCTATCAACTGCAGAATGCAAATTTTCTTTTGGCCATCAGGTGTTTATGAACGCTAACAGCACAACATCCATTCACAGAACTGGAAGACTAATGACATCATTCTAAATAAAGTTCGTTAGCATATTGCTTTCCAGCCAAGTGACAGCTTCAGATCTGCTCACTTAGGAAAATTGATGAGATCCATTGCCAAAATGGTGCCCTTGACAGACATTGAAATGATGGCAAGCACTAAGTTTTATGCACTGTAGTTGACTCCAACATAACCATACTACAAGCTCGGATCAACTAGTCAACCCATATGTGATCCAGAGAAAGTGCTGGCATCTTTTTCTCTCTTACACAAAGACATTCATTTTGAAATGCAGCCTCTCTTCTTCTAAAAAGCGAGACTACCGTGCTAAAAGTTGGTTGTCCATATACTGTAACTTCTGAGAAGTATCACAACTAAGGATACAAAAAGAAATCCAACAGAGAAAACACCCGTTTATTTGGTTCAAACCTTCAGCAGCCTGATTGTTTTAGATACACAAGAACCACACATTTGGGATTCAAGAGGAAGAGGGAGTGGCAAAATAGTATTTAAACAAACAGACAGACATAAAATATTTCTGGAAGATGCTAAAATCCCTGCAGAGCACCAAAAGCATGGGGCTTAAAGATTTACTGCAGTCCTCTTATCTGTCATTACTGACGAGTGTGAAAGAGAGGCAGACGTATTCTACTTTTTGCATTTCTGTTCTGATCCCAGTCCAACTCTATTAAACATTTGTGTTTCAGAGGATGCGTCAACTTCACTCTCAGAGCACAACTTGGATTTGAGAAAAAAAAAGAAAAGAAAACTCTCTCAGAAATTAAGTTCTTTAAGACCATCTTTCAACCCCTTCTGTTCTTAATAAGAGATCTGTTTCTTTTTGTTGTTTTTTTTCTCATAAAGCTGTGCAATGTATGAAAGCCTTGGAATGAAAGCCAGTACAATAGCATTATGGAACAAAGGCAGGAAGGAGATTGAGGGGAAAAACAGGGGGAAAATGGCATCATCTCTAAACTTAATGAAACAGCATCCTTTCATTTTTTCTAGTAATTATAATAAAGATGGAAAAACATAATAAACGTCTCCCTGCCCCCACCTGCTAACAGTAATTATAATAGACTCAACAATAAATGGTAAAGCAGCACAGAGCTGCATCTTGGGAATTCTCAGGAGTCTGTGGATTAGCTTGAAAAGCCTGAATGATTAAAATACACTAATTAAAATTTTGTGTTCCTTGGTAACTCGTCTTCCAGGGCCCCTTGTGCTGGCAAAATGGGAATAAATGCGACAAAAGCAAACACTCTTTTGGACCTGAATAAATAAACAAGTCTAATCAACTTAGTATTTTTACAGAGCAAGTTACATAAAAACTTCCTTGATGACCTTTCTTCACACTGGTATTTTGCATCCACCAGGACAATAGCAAGAATATTTTGACTATGTTGTTCTAATCAAGCACGACTTGCCAGACATACCAGACAGGTTAGATGTCCTATTACACTGCTTTTAGTGAGGCAGTTCAGCCGCAGTTCAGTGACTTCTGATATTTAGACAAAGTCTGACATCAGTGGACAAATGGCTTTGTTACTTAACAACTTTATGTTAAATTATACAGTACTTATCCACAAGGCAGTCTTGACACAATTCAGAACATGTTGCACCTTACTGTTTTGAAGATGATGAAATACATTATACATTTTGGGAGTTTCTACACAATACCTGGTGTGTACCATCGGTGTAATGAAAAAGGCAAGTGCAAGCTTGTTTGAAACACTGATGTGGAGTTAATCTATAGTTAAAAGATCAGACAGGGAGGGATCAAAGCACTGGAGGCTGCAGTTAAAATCAAATAGCTGCCATGTAATCTACACAGGGACCAATATCACCATCTTTGCATTTACTAGATAATGCTGGAAAACAAGCAAAATGATAGCAGAAAGATGTTTTTTTTAAATGAAATACATTTTTACATAGTGAGAAACAGGCTTTTTAAAGAGTGCCTCCACTGAGGCTCTCCCCATGGTCCCCCTCTACAGAGAGCACACGCTCAATCCACTTATATTATGCTGTCTTTGCAAATAACATCAAACTGTTGTTTAAAGTCAGTGGGGATAATATCGTGATATGAAAAAGAAATCCCCCACCTTGCAGTAGCCTCCCTCTCTTCTGTACTACAAATGGGGCAAATCTGTGCCATGGTAGCACCACTGAAAATCAAAAAGACACGATGACAATGAGTGAATTTACTACATGTTAGGCCACTGATTCTGAGGGTTTATAAATAAACTTGTTTGCACTTTTTTAGAAAAAACAATTACAGGCACACAAACACACACACGTTAATGTAGAGGTGTACTGTACATCTGGCTGCAAGGGCTGCTCTTTGCAATAACAGTAAAGAAGACATCATGGCTCTGGATCTGTCAGTCACACTTGGTGCTTTGGCTGTTGTGAACCCTGTCTGGTCACTGGGACTTGGCCCCTCTCTGCCAGGGCGTCAAAATAGAGCTGTGTTCAAAAACGCCATAATCCCTGCCGGTATTACCGATGAGGCTAAAAAGATTCAAAAAGCCTGCTTACAAATTTAATTACCTTTGCAGTTAACCAGAGCTTAGCAGCCAATGACCTGATATTTCCACTGAAGACTAGCTAAGGAGGGATGGATTGGAGACGGACGCGCCGAGTGGGCCACAGAGACCGGCAAGCGTGGCAATCCAGGGCGGCTCAGAGGCGTCCGGTGGGCATACTCAGTGCCAGCCAGGGCAACAACAGCACACATGTGGCCCTATCTTCTGCTAGAGTGCAAATTAGATACAGTTGATTAAAATATTGAGTCATTTCACAGTCACTGTTGGGGGAATAAAAGGAGTGCAAGTACTGAAAATGTGCCATGGTGTGTGTGTGTGTGTGTGTGTGTGTGTGTGTGTGTGTGTGTGTGTGTGTGTGTGTGTGTGTGTGTGTGTGTGAATGAGTATGTTTGCATGTATGAGAGAGAGGAAAGGGGGGCTGTGGGAAGGAGTAAGACCAAGCTCTCTTAAATTCCAACAATGCACACATTTCTCATTTATATAGATTCCCTTTGACAAATATGCCCTTTCCCAAAGGACAACATTGAAACACCTCTACTTGCAATAGCAGAGGATTCTCAGCAATCAATCAGCACACGGCAGCACCACAAGCAGCATGCAGCATCGTATACTCGCGTTCATGAGCAGCATGTTCTGCAGGCACCGCTTAACACCCATGTCCCCATTTGTTTTTAAGAAAGAAAGAAAAAAAAATTAAAGTTCTTTGTTCACCAAAAAGTGAATATGACTTGTGGTATAAAAACTTCTGCCTCACTGCAATATAACAAAAGAAAATTAACACTTTGGGGTTGCCCTGGTAACCTAATTGCATCACAACACTGCACACAGGAGCCAAAGTAACTGAATTTTGATGAAAAGGCGGTGATAATTTACGGCATTGAGAAATTAGTTGCCGTGGCGACGCGTTAATTACATCTCAAATTAACAATGCAAGTGTAGTGAAATTAAATATAAATCATATTTTCTGCATAAATTACAGGGGTTGATTAGTGCGGGCGCCAGGAGAGAGAGGTTGAGATTCCAAGGGCCTGTCACATCCCCCTCCTCCTCCCTCCCTCTCTCTTTCTCTCTCTCTCCATCTTTCCCTCCTCCTATTCCTCAATGCCACCTCCCCACTCCCCCATCCTGACTGGTTCCTTTAAAGACAGGGACTGGATTACACCAGAGGACACAACTCAACCCGAGCATGTTTGCATTTTTACAATAAATTAATCAATGCAGGGCAAGTATAGCTGGCCTGGCATCTTAGTGGATTTACATGTTTTGTGTTACGTGTCCGCAAACACCTCTGCTTTGGTCAGAACATGTGTTTTGCTGCAGTCACGAGTGCACATTTGATATATAGCTGTGTGTGTGTATATGTGCAACTGGAACAGTGAGCTCTAAATTTGGTATAAGTGGCACTATTGTACATGTGTGTATATGTGTCAGTATGTGTGTTTGATGGGTGGGGGCAGTTAGGCAATTCAGCACTTTGAATCCATTTTAAACTCCCCACACTGATATGAGAAGAACTGTCACCAAGTGCTGCATAATGCATTTATAAGTGCGACGTAAAAATCTATTATCGGTCACACCCAGACTTATTAACACAATGCTCAGTGCACACTAATGATCAAAGGTTAATTATTGAAATCCAAGCCTTTCAAACTTCAAAGGTTTGCAAGGTGTACTGTATGTTTAGGACAGAGCACATCTACAGTTTCTTCACATATACAGTGTCTGCCTGTGTGTGTGTGTGTGTGTGTGTGTGTGTGTGTGTGTGTGTGTGTGTGTGTGTGTGTGTGTGTGTGTGTGTGTGTGTGTGTATGAAGGAGTATGTGCGGGTGTTTAACTGTTTATCTGAAGGTTGTGTATGTCTAGGAAACACAGAAGAAGGGAGACAGAACGCATAGCAGAGAGGGAAAGTGAGTTTCTCCTCCCCACAATTCCTCATGTGGCCCAACTTCCCTTTAAGCATCACAAACAAGCCTCAGGAGTGATGTCAAGGGGGGGTGGGGGTGGGGGTACTGAGCTGAGAGAGAAAGCTGAGCGCAAACACAACAGCAACAGGAACCAACTTGAGCCATCTAAATTATTCATACACCAGATGGATACGTTTCCCCAGGATTTCACACTAAAACACAGCTATTCAGCTTCCCTAGGCGTTACTCTGTCTATTCAACGGACGGCGCCGAGAATCAAGATAACTATCACTTTATCTAAATCGTTTCATGTCTGATTCATATCAACTCTGAAGAGTGGAAGCCCCTCGACACTGTGATCTCACGTTTGTTCTATTCCACAGGCACAATGAAGGGGGAACATGTTCTCTTTCCTCTGTCTTCAAAGACGTTGGCACTGCTATGACCTTGTCTGAAGGATATTATACAAATCAGAGGGTCCTTAGAGACGCATGTCATGTATATCGCTGACTACACCTCACCCGTGTGATGCCTGCATGTAGGCAGCCCAAAGGTGCTGGGATTGGGGGGAAAAAATTATTTATTATATGTATACAGTGGTATACAGTGCCAAAACTTCCAAAACTCACATGATCCTTTCAAGCATATTAAGTTAACCTGTAAGAGTCCTGGAAATCCCCTTATGTTTTTTTAATGTTACATTTTTTCTTATGTTACAGAGAACTCAAAACAGTATAATGTGACTCCCTCTTCCAAAAAAAAAACCATGTTGCGAGCTAAATGTTGTAAATTAAACTTTGCATGACAAAATGTAAGACACAAATGTAAAAAAAAAAAAAAAAAGACATAATTGAGATACTTTTAAATGTTGACCTTTTATTTTAGTAGCTAACAAGCTTCCATTTACTGCAGGCATTGTGGATGCAGCACAAGCTGGCTAAGTTCAACAGGCTGGTTTTCTAACATTTCTCTGCTGCTTTTTTATCTTTACTAGTCAACATTAGCTATAAACTGGAGAAGGAAAAAAACTTCACAGTGCAACTCAAAGGCTACCGGCAGCTACCAGCAGTTTTTAAGGTGGAATGTTTTCTTGCATGTTGCAACCAATGCATATACTGAGGCCATGAATCAATCAGTACACCTTAATTGTCAAGCTGACATTTGATTTTATTGGCTCTTTTGCATGGCGTACCTTTAGTGACGGTTGGATCTACAAGTGCTTAAAAATGTTGAAGATTTTAGTGGCCCAGACCAACAAAAGGAATTCCAGTTAAATATTATCTGATTATGGACTCTATTTTCCCATGTTTTTGTGTCCAAGAAAATAATGGAGAAAACTATTTTTGAAAGTGGTTCAGTATTGAGCGAAAGTGCTGCAGTTGGCAGCTGCAAAACAGCATTTGCACACTGTCAATGTGCATCCACTAAAAGTGCTTGTTTTTGTCACAGACAGGATCAGATTGTTGTTAGTGACTGACAGGATCCCGACGGATAGACCTTTCTTTTTTTAAGATCCTTTCTGTTTAACCAGAAACAGCCACTATTTCACTCTTGCCAAAGCCACCGGACTCCATTTACAGTAAAAGTCATTTTATCATTGTAAAACACACTTCATTCAAACACGACAGACACAAACCAAAGCTCACCAAAACCGCTTTGGTTCATCCTCACACCATTCCAACAATCATCACCAACTCTGGTTTGATTGAAATAAACTCCTAATTCACCAAATCACAAGAGGAGCGAGAGAGAGAGCAGCAGCAAAAACAAACTTTGTTAGCTTAAAGAAAAAAATATAGAAAATAAAGTATTCTCATTTAAAATTACACAAGAATGTACTCGGGTTTTTGTGCTTCCAATGGGCTTTTTCACTACTGAGTGATTCTCTCCCTCCCAACTAATAAATTCCACAATTTGTCCAAAATCTCAGTTCTGCAACAATTCATTCATGTGACCATGACACAAACCATAATAGATGGGTGTTGATAGTTTAATGACCCAGCTTGCCAATGGATGGATTATCTTTTTGTACACTCCCATGAGAAAAATTTCTTTCTAACTTCTTTCACAATGCATGCTTAAATTCGGAGACACTGTATTTATAACAAGTTGATGAAGCTAACAGTGCCAAGTTTTAATATATGAAAACAAATCAAATAGCCATTCATAAAGAAGATCTCTGGCTTCTGTCAGTTAAGGATTCAGCTTTGGCATATTAACGCACTTACTCAAAAACACAAATATTATGTTTACGGTGTTTCTTCTGCCACAGCTATTAGTGGGCAGCAAACTAATCACAAATACCTGTCAACTACTCCAACCCCACAATAATTACTATGTGGTATCTGGCAGTACACACCCCCCACCCCGTCAACAAACTCAACTTTTAATACGAACTGTCCTGCCTCATTTCATAGAAAGTAACTTCCTGTGCTGGTACAAGAAGGTTGGGATGACCTCAGTCCCTGGGGTGCTCCTCTGCCGTACTCATCCATTTGTGAATGAAGATGATGACTTTTAAAAGGACAAGACATCATTAAGAGAATAAGTAGCCTTTCCAGTGGTCTTTTTGCACCACCACCCCTCTGGAAGTAATTTCGATGCATTTATACAGAACTGAAAGTGCTTGAGAGTGGGAGGGGCAGCAGTTTAATGGTCCAATAATGTCTTAGCCAAAGCATAGTTGTCCTCCCAAGATGGTACAAAAAAGTAACATACTGAGACTGACCAGTCGGACAATTTAAGAGGCAGTTAAGGAGGAGTGATTTAAAAAAAGGATATGACAGCAAGTGCCTATTTTCAGTCAAACGTAGCTCTATATACAGTGAGGTGATGCAATATTACATTATCCGCAGGAAGGACTGAATTCCATCAAAATACCACATGTCAATGTGTGACACTGAAACCAGAGATTGTCAAATGACATTTATTTAAGTGGCATATCTTATACTGTAGATAGATAAGGGAAAGAAAAGAGAAAAGGTCAATAAAAACAAGTCAGGGACCTCAGTATGAAGCTGTAAATGATGCCTTCCTCATCTCTCCTCATGTCTTTCTCCTTCCTTCCTCCTCTTGCTCTTCCTCTCACCTTTCAGGTTACTGTCAGGCGCAAAGTGCTAAAAGTCTGGCAAACACAGCAGGCCTCCCAGGCATCTCAGCATCCATCATCCCATGCTTATGCCACGGGCAGATGAGCTGCAGGTGTGGTCCACCCAGCACCACGTGGGCCATATCAAAAACCTGCCACCGCATCCCTGCCACAGGAAATTGGCACCTATGGTCTTTCGGATTGATAAGCCAAATAAAATCTGTTTCATATGTGGTGAATTTCTCCTAAATGTCACATAACCTACTGTATGAAAAAAAGGCAAGACCTTCCCAACAAGTTTAAATAAACCCTGCAGGATAATGCTGGCTCTCCTGGGGGAACCAAAAGCTGATGGCTTTGAAACAGGAGGGAGGGTATTTTCAGCGGGGCTGCCCAGCATGAGAGATCCTGTATGTCTCACAGCTGAGCTTGTTTTATTGAAAGGTTGTTTGAAAGGCCCTGAACCCAAGACATCAGTGGTCATGTTTGTTTGGCTTAAAGAGGAGCAGCATTCAAAAGCTTCCCTAAAAAGAACAGTTCACATAGTCAGAGCACAGGAAAGAAAATGAGATGGGTTAGTGCCCACAGCAACTTGGACACATACGCAGGGAAGATTTGTAGAAATTAATAAAATGGCCTCAATATAGCTTCGATTACAGCCTCCTACAAATGTGCACAGCACAAGTATAGTTTAACTGCACTGTGCAAATAAGTGGCAAAACCAGCGCTGTTATCAGGTAATGGACTCAGAGGAAGAGAGAGGGCCTTTGTGAACTTGACACTCCCATTAGGCCCCTACTGGAAAGTGCAGTATTTGATCAGGAGATGGGAATTGAGCAAAAATGAACTGAAACTAGATCCCACATGACTTATTTTCCTGTTGGCTCTCAGCTTTAGGTGTCACTCAGACTTAATAAAGCTCTCTGATTTTCATTTTATCACAGAAAATAGACTGGGCAAAAATAAAATCAGTCGGTTTTGCCTTAATGGAGCAAAGTAATGGCGAGGTGAAACTGACACAACACATTTTGTCCATAGTAATACTATCAAAATGAAAGCATATTCACTTCTGGAGTTTTCCAGGAATCAATTCAAACTGAATATTGGCCTTTTTCACAGACTTTATTTCATAATGGTTCCAACAAATACAGCACTTTGGCAATAGCCTGTCACCTCGGGTGATACCAACACAGCTATTTCATCCTATAGAGTTACAGTATTCTCTAGCCCACACCGAACCTCCTCCACCAACCTATAACTCTTATTTTATTTCCGCACTTTATACATTAGAGGTACATTACACCCATCCCAGTAGATAGGATGAGTCCACTTTTACACCCAGGTGTTACATTGCAAGGTTAGGTCATTTGGATGGCTATGACCTTTGATGGCTCAGTCTTCAATGAAAATGATCTGGTGATCTCCGCATTGACATGCACACAGATGCCCTTGTGCTGTACATTCACACTATGGTGATAAGGCCAGAGCAATTCACTGGGGAGACATTATGGAAATATTCATTTGGGAATTACGGATTCTAATTAGAACGTAAGGCCATATTTCCCTGTCTTAGGTATGGTGGGGATTGCGTGCTTTCCCTGTGATAGGGCTAAAAAAAGAGGTCTTGACAGGAACAAGATTTCTGGGTATCTGTCCTTGATTTTTCTTAGCAGATATTTCCTTAGCTGCTATGTTTATTATCCCAGTCTTCTGTAGAGAATGCTTTGCTCTTAAAAGAAGTAATTAGATCAAGTAAAGTGAGAGAAAAAATTCACCACTGAGTCCCAAGTGTTCTGGTATGCGATTAATTATTCTGAGGAAGACAGATGTAAAATTGTGTATGCCCATCAGCGCTAAGACTTTATCATTCATGTAAATCATGAATAAAATATATCCTTGTTGAGAGAAAATGCTACATCTGTTTGGTGCATCATTTACTCCCGGCTGCAAGAAAATAAGCAAACAAATCTGACCTATTAAAGCTTGTTTTTGACACAGTGGACATACAATGTGAATGTGAATCTGAGCATGCTGATTTTTATCTAATTGCATACAATCACTTCAGAGAGAGCAAAAATGGTTTACAAAGTCTAGACTGTTTCACTATCACACATTTGTAAACATAAACTGCTCTTCATTAGTATCAGTGATGCTGTACAAGTTTAAAAATAACATCACAGGCCTAAATTCCTTCCTTCAAGAAGTAACTAAATTAACTGTATATCATGCATATGAAGCACATGTGTGTCTCTATTTTCCCCAGATGTATGAATAAATAAGTAAAAACAGTCAAGCGACTGTGAGAGTGTCATGGGGATCACGGACGAGGCAATGGTGGTGGCGGAGGTCGAGCCACAAGCCACCGGGACGGTAGCGTCTCCAATCGCCCCTGGCGACCATCACGTTGCCATGCTCCGGAACAGACAGGCTTGCTCGCACAACAGATGGAACTAATGATGCGAAACAAAAGAGATCATTTCACCGTGGTCCTCTAGGAAGCCACAAAGAGAGGCTTGGAAGTTTGAATGATAGGACCAAGGGACTTGCACAGGGTTAGATACAAGCAGTCTTTTTTTACTGGAGGTGGCTCGGATGAATAGGAAAAAAGGCCTTTGATGTTCCTTACAGAAAGCAGCGCGTTAAAAAAGTTAGCAAAAAAATAAGAGAAACGATAAGCAGCCTTCAACTTCTCCCCAGGATCCCCACTAGAAATGGTTATGTTTCTCTTTTTATGGACTTGATATACAGTCACATATGAGCCATCAGACCTATGATGTAAAATCCTCATGGATGAAAAACAATGACAGAGAGAGCTGACAGTTCACGTTTTGACAATAATCCCCTGTTCATATCCTCTCATGTTCAATTATTCAATCAACCAATTTTACAAAAAAACTTCAACAATCACTAGCTGCAGTAATTACCGTAAAGCATTCACTGCTCTAGCTACATAATCTCATCAGATCTGTTTGAGTTTGATAGCTAACCCTTGTTGCATCTTACCTCATAGAATGATTAGCTAAAATCAAAACAGTCTGGTGAGCAAGGCTGTAAAACATCTTATCTAGCAGAGCCACATACGTATGTGCACCATTCGATTTTTAGAGCGTGTTGGGTAACAGTTGTAAACAAACTGCTGTGTCCTGAACTGACAAAAACAAATCAAATTTGAGTGGAGGACATTTGCATATCCTGAGGGACAGGATTAGATTTAGAGGTCATCTCTTATGAGCCAGTCCTCAGCAGACACCAATGTAATGTTTCTATGTCAAGTACATTCAAATGCAGCCCATGTGAGTCCAGTCTGTTTTCCAAGTCAGACAGTCAAAGAGAAGGAGCGAGGCTCTTTAAATACACTATGTGAACAGAGAGAAGCCAAACACCTTGGGATGGGATTTAACCAGGATGGAGCGGAGTGCAGCCCAATCCATGCCTATCCACACATGGAAAGGATCACTGGGAAAAGTTCAGCTTCGACACTGACACAAACAGCAGAGCAAGGCCTGTATTAGAGTCAGGTTAGCAAAGATAACACTATCATCCTGATCCCCATGGGTACCAAATGCCGGGCCTTGCTGGCAAATAAAGCTACAGTGTCTTGACTCCTTGGCACATTAGCTCTGATTACAATGACCTTCATTATATCAGCTACCCTTATTACAACACGTAGAAGGCGTCTCTCCCCTGGGCAAAGCACAGTGGGGGAAAGAGTAAGAGAAAGCAGTGAGATTCACGAGTAAGGCTTGGGCTGTGGAAAACAGTCCTAAGACCTGTGCTGTAAAGAGCAGTAGTTGGCACCTGTGAAGACACTCATTCACATATGCTGACGAGTCACTTCACTTGAACAGAGCTTTTGGACAATGTTTACAATGTTTGTTTGTTTTAGTAAAAACCTTTACAGTGTCCACTCAGCAGTAACAGCACTTGAAATATGAGCATTTGTTTGGATCTACTCTGAAATTTAGTGAGTTTTAAGAAATGCAGTTTATTCTTTTATTCTAATTAATTAAAAGTAATTAGTTGTAATAGTTGCTGTATAATTGTAGTAGACTCAAATACATTTTCAAAAATAAAAACTGATCATTGTCTTTACTGTTTCCTCAAAAGGGCCTATGCAGGATGGACCACAAATTTGTTGATTTAATACAATTTTTACCAATTTTACTGGAAAATAACATGCTTGCCTCAAGGATTTCACATACTATGCGCACAGATGAGCCCTGTTTAATATGTAACAATGTTGTTAACCTCAATTTCCTTCCCAGTCTGCCCCTCCACAGGCCACATTGTTAGCTTGAGCAAGCTCTTGGCAAACATTTCCACCGTGGTGGTGACTCTCATTCAGTCTGACCACCCTGCAAGCAGGGGGATTCTCTCCCACAGCCCTGCTCATCTCTCCTTCAGGCCCCTGCTGCGCATCTCACCCTCCCTCTCTGCTGGCAGGTGACTCAAAATAACAGACGTTGCCCTGAGAGAGCCGCTTCATTGCATTCACTTAGCGCTGCCAACACTCCCCAACACGGGATGAGCTGAACTGTAGGGGTTCTGAGGACCATCCCTTCAGCCAGCAGGAGGGCGCGATGTTTGTTTTTGTGCTGAGATACAGAGGGTGTGTGTGTGGGGGGGGATTGCAAATCAGCTTGTTTTGGATTAACAGCAAATCAAGAGATTTTAAGAATTACAAGATGTGCCTCAACATCAAGTTGAAAACAAGAACACCTGTAGGAGGCACAGGATAACAGCCAGAGAAAGACACACGGTATCACTCAGGCTCTTATTCACATATTTGTCAAAGTATAATTCCTGGGGAAGAAGACAGGATACAACAGTAATATAGCCAAGAGTGCACTTAAAAGAATCAGAGTTTAAGCCACGTTAATCCCCTATGACAGTATGTTAAAAAAGCAAATAAAACTGTAACTTAATTATAGATTTATAATGAGCCACTGCACCACTGCCAAAAACAAGTCCCATACCAAGGCAAACAGGCACCTGTCGAATGCTCTCTGCTCGTGGGTTTTCATAGCTTAATTAATCTAGGCCTTGGGGTATCATGACTCGTGCATGCTGCTTGTGTGCATGTTTGAGACAATTAAGTTGTTCCTCGAAACAGAGGTGTAACTTCAACATGGAGCAGAGACACAAATACGGCACATTACAAGCCGCATTTTATGTTTTGTGAGAGCAAAGTCAATGATCCAATAATTTGTTTCCACTGAAGGAAAGCGAAAATTAATGACAACGATATGAAAAGCTTTTTCATATAACTGAATTACAAATCATTTAGTTTAGATCTCTCACTGATGGCGAAACAATCCAGCCCCAATTTATACTTAAAATATATATATTTATATTTACCCATCACTTCCCTTAGCTATTGAGTACAAACTTTATTTTAATATTGGTATACCATGTGCAAAGAGACAGGATTATAAGTTTAAGGCTCACCTTCTTGTTGAACAACCTGTGCTGAAGCTCAGTCTGCTGGAGTTATCGCCTCTGGCCGATGCTCACTCTACTGCCATCTGATTTCTGTAGATAAACATAAAACAGCTGTTTGCCATCACATGCAGCTTCTTTGAAATGAGAGATTTAAAGCACTTGATCTTGTGAGGACAATTTTTCTCTGTTTAAAAGCAACCTCTTGGGTGCAAACAGATTGATGCAAAAAGGTTAAAGTCTGACTGGGGAGCACCGAGAATCCTGACACCGTT
Organism: Chaetodon trifascialis; assembly: GCF_039877785.1. Lineage (NCBI taxonomy): Eukaryota > Metazoa > Chordata > Actinopteri > Chaetodontiformes > Chaetodontidae > Chaetodon > Chaetodon trifascialis. The sequence goes on from NC_092063.1 coordinate 17,567,807, forward strand.
TTTCAGCCAGGTGTGACTGAGGGAGCACAAGAAGAAGAGAGGTTTGTTCTATGAAGGTCCAGCTAATGGACATCTCCCATAAATTCAACTGTTCCTGTTGATGAACTTAAAGACAAGCTGAAACAATGCAGACAGTGCTTTGGTGTTTTTAGTAGTAGTTTTTCAACTCTAAAAGTAGACAAGCACAGTGTTTGTATGTTTACTGTGAAACATAAATGAATGTGGTAATGATTTATTGATGTAAAATACAAAAGAAATAATTGGTGACCAAAATAAATTAGGACAAAAGTATGAAATTCTTATGACTGCTAATTACCAGTCTGAATGAGCCTGATAACTAAAGAGAAAAGGTATTAAATGCACTATTACTATTGCTAATTACATTTCCAATTATGTCACTAATGAGAACAGCTTAATTATCAGCACATTGGATAAATAAGAGTTTTGCTTTCTTTCGTTTGTGATAGAGGTGGTGATGTGGATACGACATCAAGGGCCAGTCCTCTGACCAAAAATACACGAGTTCCTGTAAACTCTGACGGTAGCACAGTCTCCTAAATTGTGGAAGAATAATGATAATGTCAATTATGTGCACAATTATCTATGGATTTGATCATGGCTCTTGCCCTGTGTGAAACTTAATCTGTTATCAAACAAAGTTACGGGGTAGTAGTTGGGCTTGCTACATACTGCCTTTATTATTCAGTGCTTGGTAGTTTATAATTAATGAAAATTAATTTTTCACAAACGAGCAACTGTATGAAACACTTCACTGCTTTATTAGAAAGTTTTTTTGTATTACCTTTTCAACAAAAATATCATGTTTATTTGACACTTCACTAACAGAACTAAGATCAAAGAGACAGAGATACTGTCAGGCAGAGAAAAACTGGAAATGTGGAAGCTTAATTTATTCCACTTCACAAAGTGGTGGGGCGCACCAACCCTCCAAAATTATGTGCCTGCAAGTAGTAGAAATTGAAACAAGCCAAGTTATGGGTCTCATTCAATTGAAAGGGCAACACGTTCCAGCTAACAAAAATATGAACTGATGAGCTTTTCATTGGAAAGGCAGGGATTTTTTACAACATATTGGGGATTGAGAGCAAGCTGGTGTGCTAGTACAGGTTAGAAAAGAGTTAAATATTTAATAAGTTGCAAAATGGAAAAAGCAGTATGAGAGTATGTTTGGCAGAGGCCGGCCACAAATCTGCAGTTGTTTCCTGCTTTGGACAATATATGATGTACTGATCTATCCTGTGCATCTGATTGATAACTGCTAGAGAAAGACTATAAACACTCTTTCTCACTGATCCTCAACCAGCCCACCTGCACCCTCGCCCACAAGGGAAACTGCACCCCGCATGGCTGTCAAAATATTGCTGTGTGACACTCTGAGTCTCAAAGTGCTGATGATATTTTGCTATCCCTTAAGGGCGTTGCTCTACCTTTAGGCGAGCGGAAGTGTTGCAGAGGACCGTGCCTGAGTGCCAAGTAAATGCACGATGGATTAGAATCATATCTTCCACATGGCTGCTTCCTAATCCTACCATCTGAGGTAAACACAGGACCAGGTGAGGCAACACGCCTGTCTGAGACACCTCTGGAACACAGAGGGATCTCCTCCTCAGCACGGGACTGCTACTCCCCACTATCATGGAACTTGTTCACAGTCAGTTCCATTAATATTTGGGACACAGTTGTTTTCTGGCCTATTGCTGATTCATAAAAACACAATACTAATTCTGTGTGTTCTTAAACAAGCTTTTTACATTGTTTTTTCTGTATAAACATTGTTGGGAAGATAATTGCAGGAAAAGAATCTCTGCTAGGAGGGGGGATTTTATGTTACCAGAAGGCACAACAAAGTTTGGAAATCTGTAATAAACAGAAGAGTTGGGTGGTTACTGTGATTACTGATAGCCACAAAGCCTCCACCCACTCTCAACTTAAAGATAGTCAACATTCAATATCCAGTGTTTGACTGTACAGTGCAGAAACACGGCAGCAAAAACAAAAAAACACAAAAAAAAACATTTATTTGAACAAAAAAGATGTTGACATTTATTCAAGCAATAAATTGGATAGTTTGACTTTTCTTGCTTTACACGCAATCTGTTCTCAGATCAGAACCTGAACATCTGGTTCAGCTCTTTGTGTTTTTCATGTGTTCAAAAAGTGAGCAATAAGGTGATACTTCTGTGTGTGTGTGTCAGTGCCAAGGAATGCTGCCAACTTTAGTTTCAAAGTCTCTCCCTCTCAACTCAGACAGAGGACAAGAAGAGGAGCAGAAAAAACAAACGAGAGAGAAACGTTCAATGCGTGTTTTAAGATTGGGCTGATATTTTTTAAAAATGTCTAGATCATTACACAAAAACAGGTTTTGATACGTTATGGCATGACTGTTTTTCAATACATTTTTTACACATGACTTCACAGGTTGAAAAAATGTACACACCCATGGAAAAGGCACTTGAGGTAAAAAACAAAAGCTTCAGGAAGATGGGTATTTCACAAGTAAATGGGGTATGTACTTTCTGGTATTTGCCTCAAACTGGTATTTTCCATTACTGTGATGATTCTTTCTGGGACAGGAAAGCACAAATGAGTAGGCAATGCTACAGTGCAAACATGACATCCAAACACTATGGAAATATTCCATAAAGAATCTAATTCAGCTCTAAACGTAAACAGACATCTTACTGAAATTAAATTTGTACACACCATTAACACTTACAAACAGTAAAAGTAAGTAAAGTGGAAGGAAACATAAAAAAAAAACAACACTTTTTTGTTTGCAAATCAGCAAAGTGAAGTGTTTTATATTTCCCTGTAAATTAAACTGTTGTTTTTACAATGAGAAATTTTTCCACAATGTAAAAAACAATGTTTTAAGGTACACTAAAGTACGCAGTAATACTATAAACACAATTTAGAGCCAAGCACTTGTGAAAGCCTTGTCAGAACATGTGAATGAGGGAAGGTTCTGAAAACTGCATATTTTGATTTTGGTGATAAAACAGCAATCACAGGAGCTGAAATGTGTTAACTATTCAGTGCCTGTGAATGTTGCACCCATGTGAAGAAACCTTTGCTTTAACGCAAAGCATTTACTAAGTGCTGAAAGTTTTCTATCATTAATTGTTGCAAATCAAACGTTATAAGCTTAAAGGGAGGAGGAGGAGGGAAGTGTTTGCCTTTGATACACAGCCTCGACAGTCAGGGTAGGGTGAAAAGTAATTGATGAAAACTGAGTTTGAATGTACAGAAGAAACAAATGAACAAACCTCAGGTTTTGAGAACAATACAAGACCGCTCACACCGTAAACGAGTGCATGACAAAAAGAGAAAATCTGAACCTGAATGGTGAGATTTTCTGAGGTTATGTTACCGACAGTTGCCTTTGGGCATGAGTATGAGATAAATATACTGTACAATATACACACCTTTGTCACGCAATGTGACTTGAACAAAAAGGCATCCAAGTTCGTCATTACACTATAAAAATGCAATGTGCAGCTGGCCCGCCTTATTTTTTATGTAGGATTTTTTTTTTCTGAGTCTGTTGCTGACAGAAAAATAGGTTTTACTCACCAAATAGTGATGTTGTATTGTTAGTATTAAGAATTACATTAATATTAATGTTCTGTGTGTATGTATGTGTGTATGTGTCTTTCAAGATCACTTGATCTAAATGGAATATAGCATGAGTTTTCAGGGTTATTACATTGTGGACATAGAAACATCCTGTGCCTATGCCACGCTTCTCACGTAATCACTCCAAATCTCATTCATGTTTTTATCAATGATTTCAAAGTCCTCCAACCACTGTTGGTTTTACTCTCTGAAATAAAATCCAGCTGCCTAGTTTCAGGGTGTGTGTGTGTGTGTGTGTGTGTGTGTGTGTGTGTGTGTGTGTGTGTGTGTGTGTGCCCGTCTGTGTGAGATGACAGAGGAGAAGAAGAATCCAGGCAAGCCTTTTCTCTCTATACTCTCAGGGCATTTAGTACAAATCAGGACAAATTGTTACTTGGTTAGATCTACATGTTAGTTTGTTTGAATCTCAGTGGGCAGACTGTGGTGCTGCCTGTTGATTTTTGGCTTCTCACGCCACTGTTTTCGAATTTTAACAGCAGCTTATCCTATTTTGCACAGCTCTGTCTGAAGCTCTAAAAAGTTTTTGCGAGACTTTCTTTCACATATGCAGTAGTATGTGGCAGTAACAGACTGGTAAAATCGGTTGAGCTTCTCTTTAATATGTAGCTGATTGAAGAGCAGTTGCAATCTCTCACCCACCACAATGCATTTCAGTGCTGCTAAAGTATACTGTCAGCATAAAAATATTTATGAGAAAGACACTATTTCTCATACGCCAATTTCATAATTTTTTTTGCAGCATCTGTTTTTATGTTTAGTATCTAAATGAGTAGTATTAGGATATTAGGACACAGCACTTTTCACATAGGTTACAAAACTTATTTGTGAAGAAGGAAAGCCTGAATCCATGTGGATTACAATGGATTTCAATACCGACATGTTATTAAGGTTAAAAAAAAGAAAAACACTCTGGCTATGCAGCCTACAATTTTTCTGATTCAAAGACTGCCATATAGTCACCCTGACATTCAGTTTTAAAGATGTTTTCATACCTTTTTTTCTTCTTTTCCCCATGAGAATCTATTGAAACTGATATGAACACAAGCTGACCACCAGCGCTTTCTCAGTGAGGATAAAAACTTCAAACATTTTAACAGCAACCTTTCAAGCTGACAGAGGGTGGTTATTTGATACTCCAAAGATAGATGCTGGGTGGAGTATCACTTTAATTGTATCTGCTTACCCAGCCAATTTTAAAATGCTGTTTTAAACTTGCGTTGTTGACTATATAACAGGGAGTGTCATTTTTATATTGTGCCTTGCACAGCATGGCTCCACCTGTTCCATGTTTCAGTTGCGGGTATCGCAGTGACTGCATCAGCCGGGACAACTACATTCACTTTACCAGGATCAGATTTGGCTGTTTGCCTTAATAAAAATCCTTATCATCAAAATCATGTGATAGCAGTCATTCCATTTGCCATCACAATGACTCCAGATGACATCCTTCTCAAATAGATCTCAATAGCTTCATATCCAAATGTAACGACAGTGTTCTCACATGTCTGAACAAACCAGACTCATGAGAAGTCTCTCCAGGGTTCATACTGCTCGAAATGAACAATCCAATTTCACCTTCAAACAGCACTGAAATATAAGTAGTCATAGCCATGTGTGTTTGCCTTGTTTGTCTGTTTGGCAAAAAACACTGGTATGATTAATAGTGATAAAGCCTATAGAAACAGTTTAGAAATTTCACCCTATCAACAGATTGGGTGTGCTTGAGTTGGTGTGACTTTTGAGTCCTACCGATCTAAAGAGATTGTGCGAGTCTAGAGTGAGTACCAAGTGGGGACATGTTGATTATGTATGCTAGGAGTGGTTCAGTCTTTTATTGGAAAATTTACACCCGTGCAGTGATTTATATAAATCAGTAGTGCCCACAAAGCAGTAAAACTCTAATTGTTTCTTCCATTTTGAAAGTCTAGCGTCCATTAAGGATGCAGTGAGTAATAAAAAGGACTTTTAATCAATCCTCTCTTGTTGATGAGTTGATGTGTGAATGGGCTATCCTACCTGACAGTGCTACCATATGTTGATTTCTTTTTCTAATAGCCAACAAAGAGATAGAGGGAGCTTAGTTCATTGTAGGTGAATGCCTTTACCATGTAACTTCATGAAAATACTGTGAAGAAAGAGGGCAATTTGTCCGAATAGTTTCTGGTCTTTGACCATTATTCTAATGTGACAAAACACTTGCTTAATGAGAACATTTGCCTCTTTTTGCTATAGTCCACTTCTTTGTTGCCATTCACTGAAAACTACTGTCTTCAAGGATTCTGATGTTCGACAGGATCCAAACCCTGACAAAGAACTGAAATGAATACAACCCTCTCATCGTCTCAATAGTAGTAACTCTGACAATATTATAAATTAGTTTCAAAGCAAGTGTAGTAGCATGTCACGTTGCTCTCTTTTGCCCACACTGCAGTCTCTGTCATGACCCTTTCATTGTCAGATTAGACTGGCCGACCCCTCCTCGACCGGCTGGCATGGCCACAGTAAATCCTGGAGACTGCTCATGCTAGAGACCTCGGGTAATTAATAAAATCCCCATTACATGCCTTGTGCCCGTTGTTTGCTATTTCAACACCCCATTTGTGCCACGATTACAGTCATTATCAGTCACCGCCATTAATTCTCTACCCGATGCCAGAACTGCATACTAATAAATTGGGCTCTAAAATTTTTTTTACCTTTCAAGGAGTTGGTGTTGGAGCAGCGCCAGGAAGTGCCACTCCAGATTAGGAGTCATCTGGTGACTCGGAAAGAGCCCTTTCAATTGAGGGCTGCTGCATCTTTGGAGATAGTTCAAATTTCCCCTTTGATTATTTTCCTTTCCCCTCCAAAATGAATCTCTATTAAGCTTAAATCCTGAATAAAATGAAATTAGCAGACTGCAAAACATTGCTTTCTTTTCTGACTCTATTCCCTTGTGCATGCATGCAAATTATAATGCTTATTTATGTAAATGAGGTGTCGTCTTTAATTAGTTTTGCTTGAGGGCATTAAAATACATGTATTCTTTCCCCAAAAATGATTTGTTTTGTTGCTCCGCTCAGTTTAAGTTCAAAATGAATGATTATGCCGACTAAAAAGGTTTATTAATTCTCTGTGTTTTTTTCTTCTTCCTCTTTTGGAGAATTATCTTCTCCACCCACTTCCTGGGAAGAGTGTATTCTCTGTGAAATCGAAAAGCCTCTTCAGGCAATACTCTGAGCACTACTCTGACAAGCACTTATAAAGGTCCCAGGTTGAAACCACATGGTAGAAATGGATTTCCACTTATCAAATCTGAAAGCAATTCTCGCTATACATATGTGTTTGGCTACATGTCTGTTTGTATAATGATACATTATTGAGCAGGAGATTAGCTTAACTGTTGTACTTTTACATTCATATATGTATCCTAATCCTAATGTGCTGTTTAACCACTGGATAGAACATTGTGCTCCAAGCATTTGTTGATTCTATTTGAATTGTGTTCATACATCACAGACATACGCATACACTAAGAATATAGCCCATCTTGAGAGGGTGAGCTGTGTTATTAATCAAATGTTAATACTGATGTAAATTCTGACAGCCTGTCGGCTACCTCAGCCCAGCTCAAAATTCAACTGAACATGACCCGTTAAATGACATTCTGGCTGATTTTTTTAATATTTGTTTAAAAGGATTTGCATTGTTACAGTAAATCTTCCACCATGCTCTGTTTTTATGCATTTACTGCTGATTTACAGTGCCTTGTTGAGTGGCTATCGAACAGAAAACTGCTTTATGTCATCATAGAAGGTGTTGGGTCAACTTCTGTTCGAAGCAGCGACTGATTGTGTCACGCAGTATTTCAAACCACTTCAGGCTGAAAGTGACCAACTGCGGCTCTGGTTATTGTTCAATATCATATCAGTATTCAGCATCCCTTCAGCTGCTCGGATGAGCTGAAGTGGCAAAGATGCCCCCCTCCACAGCCTCCAAGTATGATTTATGGAAAGGAAGCTAAAACCATTATAGCATTTTTATTATTATTGTTCTTTCAAGGCTAATGCAACAATAGATTTTTGCATGATTGATGTGTTACACTAAACATTAGAGGATTACATTAACTTTGCATAGAACAGCTAAATGACATGAGATTACTTATTGTTATTTTTCCTCCACATGATCATACTGTAAACATTGTACATATAGTATTTCTTGGCACATATTGATTACTATATACACACAGTACACACAGGCCAGGTAAACAATGCAGATGTAATACCAAATAGAGTTGCGGCCAACTCAAAGCAATCTCGGTATCGGGTCCCAATACTGACATAATTCACTTATCAGACATCAGACAGATGTCACCAGTCTAGATTCCAGAACTATCTACAGTTAACTTGTTTGAAGGATTTGTTGATAGTGTAGATATTTACTTATGTCAAATACTATATATCACTTTGAAAACCTAAGAAGGAGCCATCAATTCCTGCTTGTTTATAAATCTCCGAACTAGTACTTAATGCATTGCTGTGCACCTGATTTGATAGATAGAAATTTGCCCTCCTATATCCGTTTGTACCTGAAGTCTACTTAATGTACAGTTCAAATAACTTTGGAATACATAGCATTTAATTTAATGCATTTTTGCATATTTTTTTGTGGTGCTGTGGGGTTTACTACAACCTCAAGTAACCTTACACATAATACCAACAACCACAACAGAATCAGCATCAGTATCAGGATAGGCAGATATCCAAATTCAGATATCAGAATTGGATTGGCACTGAAAAAAAGGTTAATTGGTACATCTCTAATACCAGCGGGCTACTACGGCTTCAGTAGTCAGCTTTCCACACTGCTTTTTGGTGAAAACTATAAACTGTCTTTTCTTGTTCAAAAAGTTACTGAAAAAGTTACCGAATGACAGACAGTGCTTCAGAGATTACGTGACTCTGATAACCTCTCATCTGCTCCCTTCATTCTGCAAATTATTAAAACTCTGGGCTCTTGTGGAAAGGAATATGGCAGCAATATGCTGATACTTCAATCAGCTGGGAGGAAATTCCACATGTAATAAGGAAGAATCACTGCGCTCTATCCTACAGTCCCTACCATAAGCTTCAGCTGTCAGAGCATTCAGTGCAGCTATAAGTTCTCTTTCATGGTGTCTGTGAGAGAGAAACTCTTCAGACCACATCAAACCTTCACATGACTCCTTGCACATCAAGCACATGCACAGCAGGGTCCAAACCCTGACTCTTTCTTTCATGAGACAACTTCTCAATTTATCATTTAGTGTAAAGTTTTGTTTTTGTTTTCAGCCATAAAAAACAGGTACTCAACTTGAAAAGACACTTTGCCCAAAGTGTTTGCAAAGACCTTGCATTTGCCTCTACAAAGGCCTGTTTTTACAAATAACAACATTCATACAGCTTTTTAAAAATTCAAGCACTTTCAAATACCTGAACCAAAAATTTTCAGACTCTCAAAGCCTTAATCATTACATCTACATTGTTACTATGAACGCAATTGCGAATTGTGATTGTTTAATGTTGTTTAATGTAATTAAATTTGAATTCAAACATGTTCCGAAGCTTGAAAACAGACCTGCATTTTCCAAACTTTGCACACTTTGTATCAACCCTGAATAACCCTTCATGCTTCACCTGTCATGAAATCACAACATTAGAGGAGATATTGGTACTGTACAGACGTGCCCTGCTTTTCAGGAAGAACTGTCCTGTAGCAGTGCTAAAAGACCATAAAGTTTTTGATTCAGTCTTGAATCAAAGTCAAGCAGAGCCAAGACACATCCTCCATTAAAATGGTGACACACACTTTAACAGGCATCTGTGCTCATGTGTTTATCATGTCCAGGCCATACAGGCAATGATGGGCATCCAGCCAACTGATTCTTCCCTCAAAGTGCTAATTTGTGCCACTCTAGTGTGCACAGCGCTATAATTACCTGAAAACGTAAACTGGAAGCTATGCTTGACAAAGACAAGAAACTGTAATAAAATTGAGCTTTTGGTGTTCAGTTGTGGAGCGTCTTATAAGACATATTAATGGGATGTTTAAAGGATATGGCACTTTTCCATTTGTCTTGTGGAAAAATCTTGGGCAAAACACCTGGTGCACTAAGTGTCTGCAGTCTGAACACTGAAGAGCAGCTAGCAGTCATGGCGTTCTTTTATAAAGCACTGTCACATCTGAAACATTTTCTATTAACTATGCACTGCAGCTTTATACCAGACTTGTCATTTCTTGATTGCAATTATGTGGCAACTTAATAAATTAACAAAGTCAGATTTCAGAGCCTTTTACCTAGTAAATTACTTAAAACAATAAAAAAAAAAGCCGCCAGCGTAAAAACATATCATTCAAATCAGTGCGTTCTTCCTCCACCGCTGTGCCAGGCAGTAATGTTTAATCATGAAAAATGTGCTCTCTGTGGCTGAGGACTAGGCTTCAGCTGTCTTAAATACAGTTGGGTACAGAGTGGTTAGACCAATATGTTATCTATCTATCTCATCTTTTCGTGTACATTTTTGTAATTAAACCTACCAATGATATTTTGTACCAATGGTGCTAACAGTCTATTTAAATTCATTTGGCCAATTTCATACCTGAAATGTTTCACTATGAGGGGATCTTGTTCAGCAGATGGGTTAGGTTCCATTGCTCGCTTTACATGTTACCACCTTAAAAGCTTTATCAGTAACAAACTGGCAAACTGGAATTTCTTCATTGTCTCACCATTAGAAATGAAATAGATAATAACATATTTACTGGCTATGATCAGTGAAAAAGAAATACTTTGTATATAATACAAAAGTACATCAGTATATGTAGAAAGTATATCAGTGCACAGTCTTAAAAAAATGTACTCAGTTCACACCTACCACATGTTACTCAGCCATTCCTTCTAAGGAACTAGTTTCAGCACTTCACAAAAAGAACGCAATGCTATGCTTTCAATGTGTTCAGGGTGCAAAATTTACACCAACCACTGACCTGAATCTACAGTGGTGAATAAAATAAATGAGATCAGCTGCCATTGGCGGGTTACTGAAATAGGTCTACTTCACTTTAATCTCTCATCACTTGTTGACTGACCAGGCTTTGTCTTGCATCGTCTCTGCACACTCTTGGCAGCATGCAACGTATGACCATCACTATCATAACTCTTTGACGGACCCACGCTGTTCACCATTGCTACGGCTATCAAGTTTCAGTGTTTCCGCTGGTAACATTTATCCATGGTAAGTAGCATTTCATACAACTGTGCTGTGAAGAGTTCAGGAGGATACTGTACTAACACTGTATGAACAGGGACTTTTTTTTTCTCTTCTGTGACAGTGAACATAATACATACTCTTTCTGTAACTATTGTGCTTATCAAAGCACGTTACGCACCCAAGGAGAGGCTCACTTCCCACAACAAACCTGCTAGACTAGGACTACATCCCATACACAGGATAGGGAGAGGCGGGAGTTAGGCTGTGGGTGTGCTAACCTAACTTGTTAAAAAAAATAGCAACTATATTAATTCATAATTATTAAGCATTTACTCAGATCAGATCCTTTACATAAGTTAAAGTACTATTAAAATACTATTACAGGTAAAAGTCCTGCACTGAAAATGTTACTTAAGTATAGCTTTATTAAGTATAATCAGGAAAATGTACTTCAAGTATTCAAAGTAAAAAAATTACCCCCAACTGTTATACTATTATACATTAAATCATTAGATTATTATTACTCATGCATCAATGAGAAAGCAGAACTACTGTTGTGGTTGGTTGAGGTGGAGATTTTGCTAAGTCACAACTCATGATAAGACAAGACAAAGGAAAAGTTTGTTCAAGTTGATGAAACTGGCCCTGGAACTTGTCCTAGTTAAGACAATTTATATACAGGAAGACAAAATGTGTTCAAGAACTCAGAACAGGACAGACAGGTTGAACTGTTGTTTACTGTGGAGAGATCTAATTATTCTAATAAAAGTATTCAACTACAACAGACAGTACATTATGAATAGTGCTGTTCCTATGTGGGTGTGCATGGCAGAGAGAGAATGAAAATCAGTTTCTTGTTCTTGTTTTTACCCCTCGATTCCCTTAACAGTAACATGTAAGGGAGGGACACGGCAAGTATAACGTTAAAATATGAATGTAAAACATATTTTATTTCATTCTTCCTGGCCACCAGGGGCAGTGGTCTCAGCACTGGTTGACTTAAGAGAATAAAAAAAGTTGAGGAATGCTTGCGCAATTGTAAGAGGCAGCAGCCCTCAATGGAGGTGTGGCAACATTTATAAAGGTGCATAGTAAGATGAAGACAAAGGTAACAGCAGAACAAATGTGTCGTAAAGGACTACAAAGACTCTCAGTCAAAAACCACGAAATCAAAGTTAAATAGTTAAATAGAAGTTCTGTCTTTGATTTTGTAGGTGTTTCTTCACACCTCCAAGCGGCTTCATCAGAACTGACACTAGAATTCTCCAGGTACAGGCAGAAGTTTGGGCCCTCAGAGAACAAATAACCACATAATTACCGCGAAACATGTGTTTACAATATACTGAGAATACAAAAGGAGGGCAGTAAATTGATTATGCTGCAAGATTTGTTTGCGAAGTTTCTGTGGACATTTTGACATTTTAAAACTGTCACTGTCATTACATGGGGAGTGTCTGAAAATCTCAATTATTCCTTCAACAGTTTAAAGGTTCAGTGAGTACGACTTAGTGGCATCGAGTGGTGAAGCTGTAACCAATTGAACACTCTTTGCCTCACCCTCCTCTACAGTGGCCCATGAAAATGTGAATAGAGCCAGCGTTTGGTTTGTCCATTCTGGGCTTCAGTAGAAACATGGCAGTGCAACATGGCAGACTGTGGAAGAGAACACACTCCTTCTATAGATAAAAAGACTCAATCTGAAGTTACGAAAACACAACGACTCTTATTTCCAGGTGATTATACACCAATGAAAACATATTTCTGCCAATGGATCCCCCTAAATCTCACGCACTGGGCCTTTAACATTTTAACTAATTCAATTCTAGAAATTTTTTAAACCCTCTCTTCAGTCTGCATTTGTCATCATTTGACACATATCTAAAATGGGAAAGATAATCAAAGTGAAAAAACTTTTTTTATACTTAGTCTAGGTCTCACAAAAGCCTCAAGAATTCGAGAGAAAACAAAATGCCTGTCAGGGCGAGCATACAAGCGGCAAAGGGGGAATCTGGCATGGCCTAAGCAAAGTCATAAAAATATTTTCCCTTTTATTTAATGTTGTCCATAATTCATTGCCAGGAAAAGCTAATCAATAGCACCTTAATGAAAACTTGAGCCATATTTTATTTTGCCGCAGAGAAGTCCCGGATCAGCATTTGTTGCCTTGTTATGTGCTGGTTTTCACCCTTGGGCTGTTTGACAGATGTGCATCACATTTGCAGATACCTTAAATATTTGCTCTCTTCAACCACATTTGCCTTATCAAAACACCACAGAGTAGGAGGGAAATTTCTGATGATGACAGCGATGAAGATTCAAAAGAAGAAAAGTGATTCAAAACTCCTACATATCTCAATGTCTTATCCCAGCTATAACCTCAGCTGAATATGGTAACATACACTACATTGCCAAACTAAAGATGTGCATAAATATTGACTAACACATTTTTGATGGTTTCCACAAGTGTCATAAATATACTGTACTCCCCTGAGACTCTAGGTTCATATTAATGTCAGAGGAGGATTCAGAGGAGTCTGTTGAAAAGACATACATGTATACATTAAACATTGTATCTCTTTCAATGCAATGATAACCGTAACCAAGTGCATTAGAAGTCTCAGGAATTATTTTCCAGTTGTAAATATATAATGGAGTAAATGAACCCCAAAACTAACAACAAATCTAAACATTTTAACTACGATGCATAGAAGTACAATCATTCATGATTAAACTGACGATTACAAAAATAATATTACTGCAATACATATGTATTCCCAATAGCACGAAGATCCAGAAATTACTCTCTGCCAATACATCATATAGATATACAGACATATAGAATTTAATTCCAAAATTACAGGTATGTACAGTATGTTATATTATAATTGGAGGACTGATTTTAAGAACATCCACAAAATACTTTCCCCTTCAGCTGATCATAATCAAAAATATGTATGTGTGTGAGTGTGTGTTACATATGTATATGTACATGTTTTCTTTACATATTTACAGTTATCTGACATTTAGTGCTATACCAACTAGCTACTTTAGGTGCTGGCTCCCACCGTATAATCTATAATCTGTTTAATTATTTTTGGGACTGAAAATACATTTTCAAGTTCGAACACTGTACAACTGACCATAAATCTTCATCTACATAGATTTCCAATTTGCTAAAAATACTGTACATGCAGTGCATCCTCCATGAATGAACAAGAGTGCACAGTATCAAGGGTTATACTGTTTGAGGATACTTCATCACTTTTTTACACTTTGGACTGTTTACCCTTTGTTAAACATTCAATGACCAAAAGTATCACATGAAGTGTAATGTACTTGATACACTGAATAATGTATTTTTATTTTTTCTAACTTAACTGTCACATGTAATCAAATCACACTGGCATTTAAGCAAGAATGAGTGAAAAAACTGGTAACTGAGAGCTGCTTGCTGACTGACTGGGGAGATGCAATGCTAATTGTTTCCAGTGATCCTTGTCAATGTACAGTATGCTCTGCTTCCAGTCAACTATCTATGAACTCAGACTACAATTACAAGAGAAAAGGTCATTTTTCATGCTCTGAAAGGCATCCTAATGAACTGGTTGCCATCTATTTAACACAACTCTGCAGTCCACTAAAACAGACTTTGCATATCACAGCGCACTTGGCAGTGAACACGATGATTTTTTTTTTTTTTTTTTTGCCATTTGTGTCAGGGGCAATGACTGCAAACCTTAAGGAAACTTGTTTAATGCACACATTCAGAGTAAACAGTTATTCATCAAAAAAATAATAATGCCTCAAAGGTCAGGCCATAAAAAACAATATCTGCCCTCGTTCCATTGAACAGTACATTAGTTACTGTTAATGCCACACAGAGCGTTATGGTGGCAAGGGACTAGGTTAAGAAAAGCCTACATACTAGCAGGAAATCGAGAGTGTGGACTAGTTTATGACTAAAAAATGGAGAACTGATTCCACTGCCGAACAGCAAACTACTATTTTGAAAAGGAAGAAACGTAGACAAGACTCAAGTTTTCTTATCCATATGGAGTTGTATGAGCATATACAGAGCTGTCCAGTGACTACCCATCGTTTGCCTGTATTTGCATTGTCAGCCGGAGGTGAGAGGGTGGAGACCTGCCAAGTGTAAGGCTCTGGGCCAATGCCGTGACAGCTGACAACGCGGGCAGGCCATGTGTGCAGCGTTGCATTTCTAACAGCCAAGATCCCAGATCAAGTAAATCCTAATCAGAGAGTTAGCATGCCTCTAATGTGAAAATTCATATTTCTACTCTGAGTGTTTCATGTTCAAAAGGGAGCACATGTCATTTGGCATGCCTTCATAAAACACTAGGGCTTCCATCAGTCACTGATTATTGCAATGAGGAATTAAAATCCCTTAACACAAAGGAACCAGCACACATTGCTTTGGCTGTCAGATTTAACTAGTGAAAGTGACCTCGGCCTACACGTGCTGAAAAAGGAGCAATCATACTCAATTAGTTAGATAGAAATATTCTCTCAGACGTGCACTCATTGTTGATTACTAAAGATACGGATGAGCATATACAATTTTATCAAACCCCAAGCCCGTCCTTACATTCACCATATACGTATATCTACTAATGTAACATTTTTAATACCTGAGGTAACTGACAGTAATAACCACACTGTACTGCTCTGTTAAGCTACAGCTGAGCTGCAGAGGGGCTGTCTAGTTTGTCAGTGAAGACTGGCTGAGGGAGGCGGTGCTGAACTGTTAGTCTTCTCCCCCTTATGGCACGCTGTGTTTACGCCGATCCCTCAGGCCATTTGTTTGCAGCACTTCCTTGCCCCACAGCACCATGCATAATGCAGGAATGAAAATGTTAACAGTGGCAAATAAAATCGGCAAGGTGCCCCCACAAATCAGGGCAGTTTAGGAGCACATTTAATCATCCATGCATTGGGGACAACGCATAGCAATTAATTGTGGCATTTCAAAGAAGATCAGGACCCCATTTTTCTACGGCCCTTCAAGCTTCTTCTTCAGTTGCCCCATCAACTGCAGACCAATGGCAGCTGTCTCTAAGCATCGCTGTGAAACATCTCCACATTTTGGCCCAATTATGTTTATTATCTCTTTGCTCTGAAGTAGATGAGAACTCTTGTAGAGGGTTGCATAGCATTGCATCAACAGAGCCCACCCAGCAAAAGAAATAACAAAAAACAGGCATTGTTTGATGAGGGCCTCCCATGTATACACACAAGAAGTAATCCAGTCTAGGTCTTGCATTTCTCCAGTATGCTCCAAGACAAACAAGTTACAGCACCATATGGTGGTGTCAGGAAAATAAATAATTTAGAGAAATTCATGTGCGGTGCGCAGATGAGCAGCCGCAGAAATACCAACACAGGCGTCCTCATACTTAACCCTTCTAATAAGAACCCTCAGCAGGAGGGCCACAAAGAAACAACCGCAATATTGGGCCTTAACTGGATTGAGAACTACTTTGGAATTTCAAAGACTGGGACTGGCAACTGTCTCTGGACGTAAGGACAGGATTTCGTGCAGATACAATCTGCAGTGCCTTTCAGCACTTCCTGAACACAAGACAGCCTAATCTAATGAACTGGGGGGGCAGAATCTACTCAGGCTTTTAGCCCAGTGCCAGCGTGCCTCCTCTCACATCTGACTGCAGTCAAAAATCCACTTGTTATTTTTATTTCCACTGTATTTTCCCTGAGGTGTACTCAACGTGGCTTGAGTCATCATTGTTCAAGTCTTTAGAGTTGGAAAACAAACAAACACACACACACACACACACACACACACACACACACACACACACACACACACACACACACACACACACACACACACACACACACACACACACACACACACACACACACACACACACACACACACACACACATATACAAGCTGGTGGCAAGGTTATAGCCAGTCAGACACAGACTCTGTTCTGGTCAGGCACTTGTATTCTGCCAACCCCAGGGAAAACTCACAGAGGGCTCCAGAGAGAGAGAACAGAGATGTGCCATGTTGCTGACATGGCAGCCATCACGTCACACTAACCAGTTAGAGTGATGTGCACAGACAGCTCTGAGAGTTGTAGAATACTGTAGTGGCCTCTAACCAAAACCATGAGGGGTTTGTGGATTACATGAACCACGATTGCCTTCTTTATACCCAAATATGTAAAAAGGAGCATTACGAAACAAAGGCGGCAAGACAGAATACAATAATGAGCATCAAACAATTAAAACCACTTAAAGATCAGGATGTGTAGAAAGCCAGAAGGATGGCTTATTACCTCTAGGGTGATCTCTTCTGTTCATCAGATTCCATAACTACAATGCTGCAGTATAAATAAAGCATGTAAAGAAATATTAAGTAAGTAACAGTTTTGCACGTTGAAAAATAAACCCTTACACACAAACAAATCCTTCGATTGGTGACAAGGCACAGTTGTGCAGAGTTTTCTGTCCTTGTGCTCGCTGTGCATCACTGGCACACTGAGGACAAGCAGCAGCTTCTAACACATGTAAGGTAACAGGTGCCAGACAAGTCTGCAGAGAATGTGTGAATAACGTAAATGAGTGACAAAGTAAAGCAAATAATGAACAAACAGCCCCCACATTGAGAGCATTACTAGAGCAGATGCATATTGTAAAAGATATGCACAAGGCATATCTTTTACAATATGATAGCTCTTTCGTCTCCATGACTATGAGACTACTATAATAAAACCACTGAGGTAACTGCACAGTCAGCATTTTTCAGTACGACAGTGTTTTCATTCAATGTCTTTGTGTCTTGTAATTTTGCGCCCAGTCGTGATTTTATGTTCTCTCTTTTTCCTCTCTTTGAGGGTGCTGGCCGACATCATTTCCGCTCTTAGTTAATAAGGTATATGAAGTTGAACTTAATCGTAATTGAAGTGCAATAAATTAAGAAACCACTTTAAGTCACAAAATGATAGGCTGGTCAGGGAAAAAAGTTGACTTCTGAATTTAAAAGCTGGAATGTGGCTGATGAAGGAATTTGCGTATCGCCAGTGTAAAACATAAATCCTCTGGAGCACAGTCATGCTACTCCAAATGACCCTGATCTGATGCTAAATTCCCAGTCCTAACCAATGGAAAGGTGCACCACAAACCACAAGACTGTGTCACATCTCAAACTATTTTTAGACAGTTCAGCTTCTCTTTGTAGCTTGACTTTGTAATTAAAGAGATTTGAAATTTAACATGCAAAACTTCCTTGACAAATATGCTGCGTTACGGCCAGTGATATCACGAAATGTAGAACTATAAATAGGTATGAGAAGCTTTAAAACTTTTAAGTGCTGTTGCCATATATCGCTCTGCCTTTCAAGGACCACAGGTACAACAATATCTGCTGCTAACATTTTCACGACTTGTGAAACTGCAGGCTTTTAACATGATGCTTCTCTCTTTAATGTGCACATCAGGACAAAGCAAGTTAACAGAATAAGCAAAACAAAAAAAAGATGGCCTGAGTTGCTCCACATCCCTGATAAATCACTGCCACTTTTATAGCCTCTAATAAGTTGATGCAAAGCCATTTTTCTTCCGGCCCATCGTTCAAACATTTAAGGCATATTTACAAGGAACTTGTTAAAATATTTAATAATATTTAGTGGCAATTTCGGAGCAGGCTGTCATGGTGAAATTTATTGCCTTTAAGTGTTTAAAAAGGCGATGACATGAATAACAAACTGTCAAAATTTCCTAATTTGCATAGACAGGCTATAACTCCTGATACCTTGCATTAAAAAAAGAGGTTTTTAACAAAACGAGTCATAAAAGGAGCATTCAAAGTGAGTGATGGCAAAGACTCTTCCACAAAGTCGCACCACAGAGACAGCTTCCCCCCACTACAGATGCTTCCGAGATCAAGTCAGCCAATAAAAGGACATATATCCTGCTGCTTTGACTTATTTATCCTGTGTGGATGAGCTCAAGATGGAACATCTCCTATAGGCAAGCTTAATTAATTGTGATAAAAGGGCTAATTCAGAGGCTGCACAAGAAAAGTGAGCCAAACAATAATATTCCCCACAAATCATCTCTGCCCGTCAAATATTTCCTCCATAACTTTCTAATTCAAAGTCCTTCGGACGTGAGGCTTTTGTTAAGGAACCTCATGGAGCCAAACAACCTCCCACGCATCTCTGCCACTCTGTCCGCACTCCCAACTAAAATCATCAGATCAAACTGCAGCTGTGTGACATTAAACTCTCTTGTCCTTTGTTTGACTCAACAAGATGGTGGCCATGTTTGATGCTGCTTCGTCCACCAAATTCAATAGTTTTCATGGTAGGACTCAGTGACCTGGGTCTGCCCTGGCTGTCCTCGTCAGAAAAGGGCCCCCGTTGACACTGATTGCAAGGCTATGAGTAGTCTCTCCCCTGTGCCCTCTCAGTGCAACTCTAATTAATAGCCAATTCATCTTCTCTGATCTGAGCCAGCACATGGAGTAATATATCGTTAGTTTGGCAAGCGAGCTATTAAAGTGTAATAACCAAGTACCAGCACTCGATTTGGAAGAGTAGCACATACTTAACCATGAAGTGGAAACAATTAATTTATTGGAGGATCTCCTGTAACCAATCATTTACTAGCACTCACACTGTGATGCAAAAGCCATCTCCTGTTGTGTGTGACACAAGTCAATGACATATTTTGGGCTCCACGCCTGAAACCTCTTGCACTATGACCAGTTATGTAAGCCTCATCTAAGCACCACTGTCACACTCTCTGCCCGCATAAAAAAACATTCACATGGCCATCTACAAGGTAGGAAGTTCATTACAAAAAGGACCCTGCTCATTTACAGGTTACCTTATCGCATTTGCTAAGTATTTTCAAGGTGAAACACATCGGTCTAACACACTGATGATACTTGCCTTGGACAAGTTTTATTTGAAAGAGCAATACTGCTGAGATGAATTAGAACTTATCTCCAAAACGATAACTTGGTATGAATAAAATGTTCCCACTTCATTTGAAAGTTGATCTAGAATAATCTTTGGACTTTGTACTAATAATCAATTTGTACAGAAAACATGACAAAAAATATATGTAAATATATATATATATATATATATATATATATATATATATGAAAAATATGTAAAAATCAAAACATTTCTCTTCCAGATCAGTGAAAAATGCAAAAACACAACCTGGAGGGTAAAATACAGCAGCACAGCATCATGACATTCAACCCAACTTGGTTAACTTGTGCTGAATGCTGACAGAGCATGAATACACGTGACAAAAGGAAGCAGCTTTTACATGCAGCAAATCAATTCAACACAATCCAATGAATGGCATAACTGGCTGTGTGTTTAAGCCAGAGGGAAGGAGATGAACAAATTAAGCAACGTCAAGAAGCTGGTTGACATTAATGTCGAATCAAAGCTCCCACTTAAACAGTAAAATGTTTGCGGCTTTCTTGTTTCTCAGTAAAGTTAACATGTGCCATCAATGCCAAATCGTAATTTATTAATTAAAAATTCTGCTGCTCAGCTTTAAAAAATGCCAACCAGACTTGTATCCCGTACTAAATCCTCCACTATGGTGATACCATTACTACAACTATGAGGAATAAAGATGACAAATCAAAAGTAAAGACACCATAGGAAAGCACTCAACAGTTGCTTTAAGACATCTCTACAAACTGATGGCAAGACCACTAAACCAATTCACAAATTTAGATATAGATATAATGTGCTTTTACAAATTCTTTTTTCTATCTGCACGTCATTAAACAGCTCTAAACTCTCTCTGTGCTCGGAAAGGATCATCGAGGTGATTGACTGCTCCACATTTCACAGACATGAGAGTCTGATCAGGGGCACTATTTGCCCTCTAACGGCAGAAGTTCTTGTGATATTCTTCTGGCAGCTCGGATGACGTCTCCAATGTTGACTTTATCTCCAAATTCAATCTCTCTGTGCTCCAGATTTTTCTAACAGAGTTTTCTGTAGCCTTAACTGTTAATTTATTTTTCAAACATAACACTTGAGGGAAGGAAGCCACGTACAGTCATGCCACGAGATAAGGACACTACTGCATAAGGAAAGCCAGTATACACTGACAAAACATACACAATGATTTATAATACACTTCTAATCATGGTCCAAAAGCATAGTCAACACCATCAACAACAACTTCATTGCTTCCAAACAAAGAAACTAGGAAAATTGAAAAATAATATTCTACATAGTATGATTCACTCCACCAAATACAACTAATTTTATTTGTCTTATCTCAGACAATTAAGGCACACAGTTACTTAGAAAAACAACCCACTGTGTCTGCTCCCTGAATCATGCACCTTAGAACAATAAAGCCTTCCCTCAAACTTTGATAATTGCAGGAAATAAATGAAAATACATAAGACTCACTCCTGTGCTTTTGGCCTGCCTCGAAAGCAAAACCTTTAAAACCCATTATTCTTTTTGCAAGAACTAATGACGTTTTTTGTCTCTTCAGCTTAACACACTAATTGACAGTTTTTTTGGAGGATAGCCCAGATGGAAAAATAAGTACCCCCTTAAAGACCCAACTCCCTTGCTCATTCCCCTAGCTTTAAGTCCCTTATTAATTAAACTTTCACCAAGTCAGGAATTTTTATTAAAAAGATAAAGTCTGCTGTACCGTAAAACAGAACTAGCCTATTGTCTCTGAAGCTAAAATTTTATTTCTATAAATAAAAGACTTTTTAATACCATCATTTGCAGCAGAGGGACTGGGACCAAAGGATCCACACAGTACAGTAATTAGAAGGAGATTTTCATCCCAACTACTCTAAAATTGGTCAGCTTTAACCAATACCCTTTGCTCCAACTGAATAAATACTCTAAGACTGTTCATTTTAGCGTCACAGGATATTATTTCCTGTATGACAACAGAGGCAGCATCATCATGCTCAGGATAGACTGAAGTGTAAATATGTGTTTTGCATTGCCATGTGTCTAGCCATACATCTCAGACATCTTGGCACACTGTTGTGCAGAGGGGAAATAAAGCTCCAGCCAAATATTGACTGCAGTTTTATGATCAGTCACCCACTTGATCAATCAAATCCCTCTTGTGTCATTATCTTTGCAACAATATTTGTCATTCAACATCATAAGACAGGGATTTTGTGGCTCTACTTAGGATGCCGTCTCCTTTCTGTTTTAGCAGAAAAAAAAAATCTATTTTGTGCTTATGATTAAAAAATGACATGACATGCATGTTTATTAAAATACTGATTTGGAGAATACCATATGGACTTTTGGAAATGCACAATTTCATGATTGAAACCACTGGACAGTGAAAAGGCAGTTTGAAGGAATTCGTGATTATGTTCCATCATTAACAAAAGCATGGTCAAACTCCAAGGGTAATCTCACAAAATCAGAATGTAAAATGTGGTTTCATGAATGCACTCCTTTGGTTATTGTGAAACATGTCCCACAATGTCTAACAGAAAAATCTGAAATTATCTTTTTTCTTCTGTTTTATCAAATGCTTCAGTGACTAGCATCAAATAATGGAAGGCAGAGCTGCTTTGGCGCTTTATAGTCCTCTAAACGTATTCAATTGCTTTCAAACAAAAATCTGAAGTGAAAACAGGGACTGCCTCAGGGGATCACTGTAAAAGATCTCAAGGGACTTTCTCTGGATGTGGATATCTGTAGAGAAGGTGAAGGAGGTTAACATTACATCTACTGATGTTCAAGCTGCAGTGTGCAGGTCAAAAGCATTGTTATTTCAGTCTGTTATGATGCTGAGATGAAGGCAACATTTAAACAGAGGACAGATACATGCAGCATTAAGGTGCGTTAAGGTGCCAGAAAAGTAATGTATCTTCCAAGGAGGATCATTACGCCACTTCCACAGTCACTGCTGTACAGCCAGCAAATCACAGCCAATTAAGAACCCTTTAAACTTACAAGTCAAGCATCACTTGTTGTGCTGTCCATAATAGGGTTTTATGGATATGAAGCAGTTCTGATGGCTGTATTGGTCTTGTGATGAATGTTAAAACTTTACAGGAAATGTGGCCTGCATAAGAATGGTGCTGAAAACTAAACACATCATTTGGTGTGTTCAGTTTCAGAGACACAAAGACAGAGGATAAAAGGGCCTTTGGGACCTGCATGTTCATGATCCAATTCTATCATTTCATGAGAATCACACTTTCTACTTATTCTGAGAGATAAACAATTCAGGCCTGTTTCCCAAATTTTTTCTGTCAGTTTTCTGTTTTCTGCTAACGAGATGTCACTAATATGTACTGGAATGCTGTGTGAATAGACAATTTGATGGGCCACGAAGAACTTAATGATGTATACCAAATGTGGGGGGACAGCTTCTAAGCGCAGATTTTTGTAGACAAACATAGCTGTTGACAACATTTTCCACCCAGTTTGCCATTTCTGTCAGGCTGAAAATCTAAAATTAAGAACAAAATGTTTCCAAGGTACCACAACTGTTAACAAATCATGTCTTATTAGCATTTTGCCTCAATTGGTCAAATTGTAAGGACACATTATGAAAAAAAATGCCGCTTACCAAGAGGGAAATTATAATTAAAAGAAAAACAAAATTCCTGCATGCATGCATCTGAAGAAAACAAGTCTGACTGTGTACCTGCGTTCCTTTTAACTAATTAAAAAAAACATAAATCAAACAATGAAGTTACCATTTACATAAATGCAGCTTCCTATTGTGATGTGAATTTTGTTGTATTGTTCCTCTCCGCACATAGCAGCTTATTTGAGCTTAATTTGTGCCAGAGTGTCTTCCTGTGAGCAGACCCCAGTCATCTTTAAACGGCTCCATTTAAAATGCAATTTGATTATCTGCCAAATTGCTACCAAGTCTTTCCCTCTGCAGCTTGGGGATGGGGGGTAAAAATTTTAATTAGCATTTGTGCATAAAAGAGAGGTCTTTGTTGCATTTTGAACACGGCATCCCAGAATGACCACCACTTTCAAAGAGTCATCACCCAAATGATTTCAAACTAATAGATCCAAAGGGAGAGGAGCAGTGCTGGCACAGAGGGGTGGGGGAATCACAGAGGTCTTCAGTGGCACTGAAAAAAAACCCACAGGACCTGGCATGTTTAAATAATCCAAAACTTTTCTTTAATCATAGTTTAGAAAATTGGCTGGGACCTTCAGCAGGAGACAGCTGCTCTGCCCCATAGCCATTTAATGAGATTCACTGAGGGTTTCCCTTAAAATATTTACGCTGTCCCATGGCACAGCAATATTGTCCTAGAATGGGGAGATAAGAGCCAAGGAGGTGTGTTGAAGTTCTCCTAATCAATTTGCTAATTACTGGAGCAGCTATAGGAGACGAGAGAGGAGTCCCTTCTGGCAAGCTGTATTCTAATAAACGCTGAAAAATTTATTTACTCTCTTAGCCAAGAGGAATTCTGAAGTGGGATTACAGCAGAGAGCTGATTGAGACAGAGCTGTGTTGTGGTTGAGGTCGCAGTCAAAGGAGCAAGGAGAGGTCTCCAAACATAAAAGGATCTCTCAGGACCTGCACCTTTGCATCTGCTCAGGGAACAGAGATGGCAGACTCTTTCAGACTTGGCACAAAAAGACCTGACTGCTATAGCTACATATCAACAAATATTAATGAGACTGCTGGCTCTTGCATATTAAAACAGGTTATTGAGGGAGTTGATGCATATGCATTTAGTATACACACCCCATAACTGACTCCAAACCCCCCAAAAATGCATGTTTAGAATGTATGTATAGAAACACTGAGATAAGACAAAACAATGACTTTAATACTTATGATAATATCGTAAGGAGCTATGGGTTGGTATTCTATTTGGAGCAAAGGGCGGGAGGCCCAGACATTGTGCCAGACGTTAGGGTTGTGTGTCTGAAGCCCTTGTGCCCTCTGGCACAGGCTGACCCTCCCTCCCAACCTCCGGGACTGAGGGCAACCACGGACCTGTCATAGGACACAGCCCACATCTTCTTCAGGTTGAGGGCAAAATCTGGTCCACCTCTTCAATGCCACATTATCTATAAGCCTGATTCACTCTCCAAGGCCTATAGCCATTAGCATGTTGCCTGGACCAAGACAGGTCAAGGGTCAGTATAAACCGAGAGCTTGAAGGGCATTACCATAAGCTAATCACGAGCCACTAAGGCAGAAGCACGGTGAGGCATGGAGCAAGTTAGACCTTATGCCTACAGGGCCTTCTAGTGACCAATATTATCTGCCACCAGCATTACGACCACAAATCACACGGGAAAACGATGTTCTCTCAAGTTATATTATTGAATATTATGTAGTTAGATTGCATAATTTTGTGAATTTTTTTACATACAGATTCTCATTTTAATGTTTCTAAATCATCAAAATACTTCCAAAATGGCTACAGTTTCCACCAAATTAAACTACCTTATTATTAGAAAAAGCCTTTCCATTTGGACTGTATCGGTATCGCAATACAATTCATTTAATTCAGATTGAATTAATAATGCGTGATTCAAACCACGAAAGTGTAAAAAGATAATAAATTACTAAAAACCCTGCTGGTTGTGTTTAACTATGGGCTACGCCTTTATGGAGAATTTGTAAACACTTTTAATAAGATATTAAAAATGACACTCCCTCCTGGCTTTTGTATTTTTGTCCTCATGCTAAACACCACCACAGAAAAAAAAAGGAAAACAAAAGCACTGACTTATTAGTATTTACATGTCACTCTTTTCTCAAATCAACTTGTTTCCCTAACTCGCGCAGTCTCTACAGCAGTCCCTCCAGTGTAACTGAGCGCATGGATCTGAGCACAATCCCACCGAGAATTGTGGCAAACACAAAAAAACCTGTTGCTGTGACATTTTGTTCCCTCTCACCTCAACGCACGCCAGTCACAATGGACCGGTGTGCGGGGGATCTGTGTTCAGATCACCATGGTGATGGCTCTCTGCCTCCCAAGGCTCCCTGGTGGGGGTTGGAGGGTTGGTGGGGAGGGGGGGCCAGTAATGGAGCAGGTTGCCAACCAAGCCTCAACCAAAATGCAGTGAGGAGAATGGTGAAGAAGAGATGTTCCTAAAAGCATCTTCCCTGAGTAACACGGTAATGTTTCAGCCCGGTCTCAGTTAAGTCCAGTGCAACCTCTAAACTCAACACACAACATAACAGAGCAACTGACACTACAGCAATCAAAAGAGGCTGACATGTTGCAGGGAAAGCCTTTCACTCTTTAACCTTTAAAAGGGCAAAAAATAGAACAAAATAGTGCAGGTTCATGAGCAAAGGTCTGAGAACATCTGTCTCTGGGTAAATCATCCTTACATGACAGAAAGGCACAGAGATGGCATTACACTGAGCAAGACAAAAGGGCACCCCCACCCTACACCATCAGCTCCAATTTCATTTGCTTATTTGACCGTTGTCCCCTTCTTGGACAATTAAGCAAACATATTCCCAAGAGGATCCACATCATCAAGATTCAAATGCATTGGCAGTATAAAGCTGTAGACAAGGCCAGGAAACAAATGTTCTTCCAATGGTCAATGTGGTTGGTGGACCCTGAAATTTAAAAACTACACCTACACCACAACATCTGCGAGAAAATAAAGATTTTCCCGTAACATGTCAATGACAACTCTTCCAGAGTGTGAAAATATTTGAGTGATAATTTGTCACCCCTCTAAAGACTACTTTGGACCGATGATATGAATAGCCTGTACACTGTGCAGTGTGCTACAGTGAGTGATATTACATTGTGACAGTTTTTACTGCAACAAACAGCACACATTCAGGCTCCTCCCAAAGTGTTATGTTGTTTTGATTAAGCAGAAGTCTTCTGAAAAAAACATATTTTATCACGTGACACCATCTCTCTCATAAACTCTCAACTGTGAATCTGGCTCAACTAGTGTCTATATAGCTGCCATTACGGCCAGGTAACCTGTGGCACTTTTTCATTAGGAAACTCTGTGATACACCACAGGGGGGTGGGGGGGCGTTTCTTCTAAGAATAACAATTATTATCTTCTACAATTTTGAATTGATTCGCAATTCCAAAAATTGATTTTTTGTTAATGTTATGGTGACACAAAGAAAAATGCAGATGCACCCTGACAACATACAGTACACGCACAGTAGAGTTATCTGGCAGTTATTCAAAGATGTCAAGTGTTTGGGCCTAGTTTGGATTTAATAACTTAATTTGCATTGCCAGATACCATCATCTACACACACTGCCAATATTGAAATCAGGAATTGATTCTGAATCAAATTGTAACACCAAGATTTGGAATTTCAATTAAACCATGAGATTCCTAAAGATTCCCATCCCTAATCGCTATCACTACTACTACTACTACTACTACTACTACTACAAGTTATATTGAGGAGTTAACTGTGCTTAGGGAATAAAATGTTTTTTCTAGTATGCTATATTTAAGAAAAATACAAAAATCTGTCTCTACAGTGAATTACACATCCAACAGAGAGGCTTACTATGAGATACACGTGTATCATTCAGCAGACATTTATACAGTTCTACTTTTGTTGTTCTCTCCCGTCTGGAACCTTGCTTGTGATGAATGAAAAATCTCATATGTACGTCGTTTTGGATAAAAGCTGCCAAATGACAAATTGTAATTGTCATTCTACACTCAAATATCATAGGGGCTTGTTGTGTGTACATTTTAAAACAAAGCCTAAAGACTGACAAAAAATGTAACTGCAAAAAATACTCCACTAATAACTGAAAGTATAAAAATCAGCTGCTGCTATGAGTTCACTGTGGTCTATGATTAATGTGCCAGATATGTCTCACATCTGATTTGATTCATGAACAGGAATGCTTCAATATCACTAACACTGTAGAATACATCGAGTGACACAACATTGGACTCTAAGCTTAGCACAGTATATAAATACATACTGCATTGGATTTCCATTAAAGCAACATGGTTGATCAACCAGTACAAGTGGCTGGCAATTTGTCAAATGAGTTAATTGGTCACCAGTTCATCCAATTCATCTTAATGCTTGTTTTTGGACCACACCCAAAGAACAGTGAATTAGGCATGCTCTGCAGCCAACAGTTACTTTGAGTACCAGACTGAATCCCTTGTGATGAATGGTGCCAAAGTTAAAACTGTCCTACTTAGATTTTTAATCAAGCCTTGTGCTCCTCACCTGTCTATTCTTAGTTCTTCCTCTAAATTATCATGGCCTACACCAGGTCTTATGGCCAAATACGACTGTTTTTAGTCTGATGCAGAAGTGTTTACTCACAAAATGCCAGGTGGTGCAGGCACTGAAAAGCCACAGGCTGGAAGAAAGGGCCTAACCTTTACACAGTGTCTAAACGTCCTCACTTTCTCCTTGAACATCTATCCTTAACTGTGCTCCTCTGGTCGCCTCCCTGTCCCAAAGTGGCCAGCTGGGAACGGTGCACATGTGCTGACGTCCCTACTAACCTTGGCCAGTGTAAGGATTACCGTGCATTTACACTCAATGCTCCTTCTTTCCTTAAGACTTATTAAGAATGATAATGAGCTCGGAGAGGGGCAGCATGTCCCTTTCTCAACTCTGTAAATGCTCTTCTGTCTTTCTTGCTGTTCACTTGTCTTATTCCTCTCTCTATTCTTCCTCCCCACCTTGTCTGTAGCCTCTCTCTCTCCCTCAGTCCATGCCTCTCTCACGCTCTTTCTCCATCGTATTGAAAGGACCCAGGACAAATTACCAAAAAGGCCATTTTCATCTATGAACTGCAGGATTTAATCGATACTTATTTCATGCCTTCAAAATCAACCCTATATTACTGTTGTCTGTGTGATTTGTTTATTTTGCTCTGGAATATTCCTTCAGTGGAAGGGGGGAAATGCACGGGATGCAATTCACCTTGAACCTCCATTATATTGGATTTCTCTACTGGCTGATCAAGCATGCAAAAAGGACATTTCCTTAGCACTAAAATAAAAACAATAATGATGATTAAAAAAACATGTGTGCTATTTGTGCTGGTATAACAGTGCGTGTGGAAGGCAGTATATTTTTACAAGGCAAAACACTATGGTTGTGGTAGTATGAATTTGTATACAAAATCATTACACTGAGGGCAATTGATAAAGCTTATGTACTGGGAAACAAAAGTAATCGCTCCTGAAGCCTGTCAAATGCCGCCTGGGATTACTGACACTTATTTGACATCAAAGACCTGCAGTCCACAGCCAAGGTCAAACAGAAAAGGAATATACATGGACTTAATTCTACACACCCCTTGACAGATGCAGATGGGTACTTATGAGACATGAGGCATTTCACTGACTGATAGGGCTGCAGGAAATAAGAATGTTGGAGGCATCGCACACTGATTAACCAATGAGATTCTCAACTAGTAGAGTGAACCAGGAGCACAGCACTATAGGCTGCAGGGCCGTTGTGGAGAGAGAGAAAGACACAATCAAAAGGCCTAGAGGACCACGTCCATAGACGCTGAACAAAACACACAAACCAAATCGCAATCAAAATTGGACAATTAGCATCTGTGCTTTCTCAGCTCAGGCGACTTATCCAGCTCTACTTTCATCTAAAGTGACGGTAAAATACTATGAAAGAAGGAAGGAGCGAGCGAAAGAGAAGTCGAGGAAAAAGGGCAATATGTTTGACAGATGAATATTGCAGAGTCTCATCAATGCCGAAGAGAGATGAGACCCTGTACCACCAGTCTGACAGTGAAGGCTGGCTGGTGTCCTGCTAGAGATGGACCTCCAGACGTAGGTACACGCTGTTACGTTCTCGAGATACGCTCAGGGAGCACACAGGATGAAGAACTGGAAATCGCATCAACTAGTCACTTTACACCTCTCTTTGGACTGACTGTATAAAAGTGCATGTAAAATACTCCTGCAATGCACTGAATGAACTATTGTAACCTGTAGTGTCACCTGCTGCTGGTTATTATTTTTGGTGACCTTATAAAATAAGAGAAGCCCCAAAAGTAAATTTACCTTTAGGCTGGCTAACACTTGCTATTCAAATCACACAAAATGGAACCTGATTTCATGTCTAAACATGTGTTTTTAGGCTCGCCTGTTTAAGTGTCAAGTGTGTGCTTGTTTTGCATGCATGAATACATCTGCAACAGTTAGGCTGCACAGCTGCTGCATTATGAGGGTATTATGGAAAATACCCCAAAAGCACACACTGTGTGCATAATGCATCTATTTACATTATAAAATTATTTAATCTACAACTGATTTGTATGACACCAAAGGCACCATATCAAAGCACAAAAAGGGACATCAAAACTGTAAAATTGAAAAAAAAAAAAAAAACTTTCATGTTTACCTTCTGTTGTACTAGCAGTGGCATTTTTAATATGGAAGATGGCTTTCCATGAATGATCTGTTTAACCAAAGACAGGAGAGAGAGAAAAAAAGGATAATTAATTACTTTTGTGAGCTATTGCACGGGAGAGACAATAAACCTGCCTGGTCGCCATGGATATGACATATTTGCTCTGAAAACAACACAATAATTAGCAAAGGAGAAAGATCCGGCGAGAATATGAGAACTCCGGGTTTAAAGTGCCAGCGATCTATTCCTGTCCTCATCCTCATCCCTGAGAATAACAACAAACACAGTGGCAAGCACAAAGCACAGACATTTATAAACGCACATGAGAAGGAACAGTGACCCTTTACAAAAGCATGTTAAATTAAATCTCACATCATAGTGGTGTTTTGTAGACATCACAACTAACCAAACACACAGAATACAAACAGTGTTTTTACACAGATTGTTTGTTCTACAGTAGGTGGAAGTCAGAAAACCTGCCTCACAGCCACTGAGAGCAGGAACTGCAGGAAAATCAGATTTACCATAGCAAATACAGTTTGTGCATGCGTGTGTGTGTGTGTGTGTGTGTGTGTGTGTGTGTGTGTGTGTGTGTGTGTGTGTGCGTGCGTGCGTGCGTGCGTGTGAGAGAGGTGTCAGAGAGGTGTATAACCTGCCAATCCATGACACAACATTTTGGGTAAATGCTCAGGTTTAACAATGACGTGATATTTATGATGCCATTTATTTACAGTATTTCTATGGAGCAGCCTATCAAAACTTAGAATAATATCAACTGGTAAAGAGATTTTGATGAAGTCATGCATTTAGCATGTTACAATTTTGGCGACAATCTGACACCAGAGCCCCAAATTGACCTTCACATGCAAGATAAAGAAATAAATGTCATTTACAAACAATCTTCAACAGCAGAACTTCCGCATTTGAGGTCTGACTGCATTTATAGTAGTTCCTCTATTTACGGTAAATGATACTGTATGGAGGCTACTACCTGTTTAGAGACAACCAAAGGAGTTTCAGTAAGTTTTTCTAGACAAAAACCAGGACTTTCAGCGCACCCAAAAAGTCGCTCATTTGTGTCGTTTTTGCAGTTTTGGAGAAGCGTCAGCGGACAGTAATAACATGTACTGTAGGTTTGAGCTGCTGATTGAATAATAAAATACCTCATATCATTCCTGTTTTCACGGTGTCGCTTCTAAGATCTGTATTTAGGGAATAGGAGTATTTGAGCTCGCTTTGACTAAGAAAAAGTACGAACTGAGGGGAGAAGTTGCACCTATCTGACTCAACTTTGCAGCGGGACTGGCGTTTGGTCGCCTGTGGGTTTTCACCCGGTCTTTGACGGAATTGAATTTGAGCGTTACATGAATTATCAAAGTTTTGGAAAGGCTGGTCCTCTCGTCGGCATTTTACAAAGGTACACGAACAGACTGTGTGAGTCGCTCCAGACCTGCTGCTGTCGGCGCTGCTGCTGCCGCTGCATCGACACCGGGAGTCACACCGTGTTTACGGACAAGTCCTCACATCAAGTCTCTCTCCTTTGGTGTCATTCCTGAAATGTTTGGAGCTGTTTAATAATGCTCGTTTTCGGTGTCACTGCTGCAGCGACGAACACTTTGGTGCCGCTTTCTGTAGAGATGTTTGGAAATGAAACGAGCGTGTACAGTAGTTGAGAGGAAAAGGAAAACTCTTACCTGTGGTACTTCGCTGTCTTTCGGTCACTTCCACGTGAAGGGACGTGTGTGTTTACGGTGGATAGCGTGAGAGCTTTCATTATTAAAGTTGCCACATTTTTTTCAGTTTTTCATGTTTTATTGTAGCATTTTCTAATTTCTTACAGGGCGAGTCGCCCGGAAGATCTGCCCTGGAGACCGGCTCCAAGTGGGAAGAGGAGTCCTTAATTGAATTTCTCGGTTAGCAGGTGTTGCTTCGAAAACCTGGACTGGAGTTTGGTGGTGGTCTTCCTCTCAGCTGACAGCTTACAAATCACTTCGTTCTTTAACTATCTTATATTTCAGACACGGTAATCTAGGTGTTTTAAATTAAAAATGTAAGATTTTTAACTTAATCACTTGCTCAAGTGATATAGCTACGAGTATACCTGAATAGCATTAAATTAATTTAAACACCCAAATATTGTCCGTTTGCTCAAGCATTATGATGCTAATAAGTATACACACTTGTCTACTGGTAAAAAATGATATAGCTGTATTATGAACTGCTTTTGGCCACTATATAGGGCAAACAAACAGACTCAGTGATGCCTTCACCTACAAAGTTAGCTAACGTGTTAGCAAGCATCGGCACTTAGCCTAAACGTTAGCTGTTAGCTAGCACGTCGAAACTGACTCACCTTTCTGACCAACTGCTGTTTGTAACTTAAGTCCATTGTTTACCGACGGTTTCCTCTGCTTGTGTTTGTCAAACTCAAGAAAAAGAAAACTATATCTTTGGCCTGCTAAATGTTTGACTTCCCCTTCTGGTCCCCTCATCATTGCGCTGCTACCTGTCCATTGTACATCACAGGTAACGGGTGCCCACGAGCGAAGCCCCGCCCCCCAAAGCGACTATTTGTTTGTTTGTTTGTTTGTTTGTTTGTTTGTTTGTCTAACAACATTATTATCATCATCATCATGTCCCGCTGTAATAAGCTGGACCACTTGACCATTTGCTCAAATTTTACTAGCCAGCAGAATTACAATAGTAGATGCATTTTCAGATTTAGCTGAGAAAATACACATAAAAACATGTTTCAGCTGTTTAGAACAAAGAAGCACTTGGTGAGATGACCAGGTGAGTTAGTCTACTGGTGGGCTACACAGAATACACAGAACTACAAAGTGCTTGGCTTGGTTTTTATTCTCTGATAACAAAATATATAGGCTGCATAGCATAGACCTACTTAAGAAATTGCACAACTCATATAGTGGCATGGGCTATTGCTTATCCGTATGTCAAACCAAAATAAATACATTTCAAATTGAAATTAAGTAAATAACAATACAAAATAAATACTGAAAAAAAAAACCTTCATGGTTTTCAGTGGTATTAAGAAAAGTAGTAGCTATTTAACCTACCAAGGAGTTACTTCATAGATTTTTGATATATGAATGTATCTCATAAGTGTGTTATTTTGGTAAAAGGCAAACTGTTTGATAGCAGCTACAGGCAGTAGTCTGTTCACAGAAAGCTGGGGCTGCAATACATGATACTTATATATTAAACATACCTCAAAAAGCAGAAATAATCATATGAACCTACCTACAAAATGGTGTAATAATACCAACTGCATTGGGGTTGCATGGGGTTAAAGTTATATCTCTCCTTTTAGTTCTGTTTTGGTCTCCACCAACACCTGAAGGAAATATATCCTCTTCTGGCCCTTGGTGCTGGGTAAGTAGTATATTGTAGGTCTATGGGAGCTTTTTAGCTGAAAACAGTTGCTTGCTGCAGCTGCCATTGGGGTTACTGTAATTAGCGCAGTCAGACTGAGTCAATACAGTGAGGCTGAGGGCCATGGTTCCAAAACAATGACTAAAGGGGGCCAAACTCATGTGAGCTGCATTGAACAACACAATTCTCTGTGGGTTCTTTACTACAAGTAACACATTTTTACAGTACACACATACTGTAGTCATGTGATCCATTGTTAATATAAAAATATTAATTGGTGCAACATTGAAGTTAGAGATTTATTATTTTGGTAGCATAATTGATATTTATGCATTATTTTCATGCTCCAAATTCAAATATGAAACATGCTGTCCTCTATTTCACAAGGCATCACTTCTATACGTGTGTGGTTCAAGTTTCACAATTTATCAGTTACTATTTGCAGTGTTTTTCACAGTCCATTTAAAGTTTACCTTCCTATTGGCAGAACACTATGTCACCTCCTGTCTTTGTTTTCCTTCTCCCTCACCTTTCCTTCCACCCACCATACATCAATAATTTACTGTAAAATATTCTGAGCATGAGACTCCTTGAAGGTATCCCAGGAGCAAAGCCCATAGGAATAGTGGGGCTGTGATAATGTATTTTAAACTTGAACTTTCCTTATCTAAATTCTGCAGTCTTCTGAACTATTGACAAACAGATTATTGCCAATTAGCAGTTTTGTGATGTGTCCTGTTGTACATAATAAAGAATCGAGAGGATCGATAGCAAAGTCAACTAACAAGGTAGATAGTGCTTTAATCTCTTCCTTGCGTGGTTTAGAATTCAAGGATTGTGACCTAATGCTTGGCATACCTCTAATACATTTAGAATATCTGTTAATTGATTTGTCAAATTTGAATCACATCATAATCTCATCCTCATGACAGAAACTCATCCCATTTAAACTTTTGTGCATCAAAAATTGGCCAATTCACAGAGATTCAAGGTTAGGCTGCATACTTTTGCACGAGAACATTACCTAATTAAAGGTTTTCGGTGGTATTTAGACTTTCTTCTGTAGCCTTCAACACTTGCCACAATTAGATTTGAATAAATTCACCTAAAAAAAATCTGTTTCATAAATATTGTAGAGCTTGTTCACAGTTCAGACCCATATCTCATTATTTGTGGCTGTTTGTTATTATATAGTGTACATATCCAGTGCTGATGAGGCCATGCACCTAATGCCTTCCACAAATTCTTCTACGACTTAAAACATCAACATGATGACTCACTCAAAAACATTAATGCTATGTTTATAGTTGAGAATGTCAGTGGTAAGTTAAAAACGCACACCTTATGGAGCATAAATCTACATGTCATTGTATATATTTATATGTTATGCCCACTACCCTGGAATGTGTAATATATACTACATTCTTAAGCAAACCCCCCACGGTCACTGCAGAGGTCCAAGCATCCCATCCATCAGTGGGTTCCTCCTGATGTTGCAATACTGTGATACAGAATAATAAAGAAGTAAGAAAGACCAAAAAATCAATAGATTATTCTGCAGATCACTTGATTCAGTAATGATCCAGTCCATTTATCGCCAGCCGTTGATTCATAAGGCCTGCTCTCAAGGGCGTACTCCCCCCCCACCTCTGCCCTGCTGACTCCTTTGCCATTGATACTACTAATTATAAAACATTAAAAGCTAATCACCTGGCAGTCCAAGGTTAGAAAAGACATACAGTTTGCTTAAACTAAAGGTTACATTTCATCCTGGGAGAATCAAAGCTAATACATAGCTTTGATTGACTGATAAAGTCAGATTTATGCAGACGTTTATATAGCATGAGGTATATTTATATGAAAAGGGTATAATAGAAATATTGTTGATAAAACATAAGACACTTTTTGGAGAGCTACAAATGATACTATCAATTAGCACAGTTGCTTAAAGGTACATTCCTTTTTGGGAAATACGTATATTTATGTGTATTTTTTTGGGTGGGCCGCTGTCATATTACACGGTCAATATCAGTTTCTGTCAGACTGGAAGTTGGAGAGTAGGAGTCAAATTCCATCAAAATTATTTGTATGATTTGTCCTGTTACCATGCAAGCTAGTCATGACTACAGTCAAGACTATGACCCACGATGAGGACAGGATTTTTGGGATACAGTGTGCAGTCATAACTTCCAGCAGCTGCTGGTCAAGAAATAGCTCCAACACGCAACTGCGGCTAAAGACTGCAGCTAAAGACATAATGTCTCAATGTTCTATGCCAACACTTTTGAAAAACAGATTCAACATATAGTTTTGGAGTTTTTAGAAGGAATATTTTTTTGGCTGGGGTAGCCGTTACGCCCTGCAGCTGTCCTGACTTGACTTATATGAGTGCTGACCACACTGAGATGAAACTGATAGCAAACTTGTCACCTGATTTTGCATTAGACATTTTTCCAACATGTCAGACTGGTCTTTTAAAAGCCTTACTGAAAATCCAGTGCTGTCACATTCAACTGGTGTGCCTTCAGAGTTGCCCAGGTGTGCTGTGAAAATACACCGACACACTCAAATAAAATAAATTAGTGCAAGTAGAGCATTTTTAGCAGTCCAAAATGAACTGCCATTGCCGCTGCTCTCACTGAAACACTCCCATGTGATAGCATTTCGCATCATGTTCTCCTCGTCACCTGTTCTACATTAGCATTTTTGCAAAGATTTTGCTGTAGTAGCAGCTACTGATTATAAGTTTGAAGTAAAATTATCCAATACGACTCTTCAAGACTGAATTATATAACAAATATCAACAGAAAAAGACGAAAGAGAGCTGTCTGTGCTTGTCATCAGTGTCTGCCAAAACTGCAGAACTGCACGCAGGGGCTCAGCTGACCAAAATACCCGTTTTATGTTCATTAAAACAAGCTCAGGTTTCACAACAAAAGTATGTCACAGTGTATTCTGCTCGGCGGCATGAACACAGTTCATGGGTCAGACATGTTGTAATGTTTTAATGGAACAGCTTTAAGAATGTAGACTTTCTTTCTTTACATTTAAATGTGCTGTGCCATAAAATAGTTAGAAAGCATTTGATCAAATAAACACCATATGAGGTGTGAACGTGCACCATTTTTGTGGCAAAAGTGACATTTGGATCAATGAAGAAGACCCATGCCCTGCACAAGCCTCACGACAGTCCGTTGGCAGGAGTCTTATCAAGGTCGACGTATTTTCAGTCACGTTGCATGAGGGGGCCGATGAACTGGCATTCACCTTAATTAAATAAAGACATGTACAAATGTCCTTTAGCAGGTGGCTGTCTTATGGAAGTTAACGGTGGTGGCAGCTGCCTATGTATGGTAAACAGGGAGCATTTTTGAAAAGTGATGGTGGCTGGTGAGGGAGGAGGGGGCGAGGGGAAGATTGGACAGCTGTCGCCATACCCACCTCACTGTGCTGACTTAGAGCTAATGCTCGATCAAGCCTTTGTATATATTTTTCCAGAGCATTTCAACACTGTGTACACCTAGTGTTTGAGGCCGCGCAGAGACACATTTGGTGTGACAGATGTATGCAACACATGAGCAGCAGAGGGCAAGAGCTGAAATGCCTTGGCCAGTGAACTACTCTTTCTGTCAAACTTGAATTTCTTATGACCCCAAAAAACACACCAGTCAATTAAGGAGATATTCTCTCCTTTTTTTAATCTTTTAGCAAATTAAACACACATATAAATGTTGTTTAAAGTCTCTTTGAACCTGGTTGTTTGTCTCTTCATCACAGGGCAATATGTTTTATCTGAGTAATTTACATGTTTAGGCTGCAGACAATAAGAGGTTCTGCAGGTGGCTACTTCCTCAATCACTCCCAACAGGAAATTAAGATGTGGGTCCTTCATGAAAACTGCAGTGTCACACCAATCTTAACTTTTATCAAGGCAAACTATGTATTCTGAGGTAAGAGCTTTTTTAATCCTCAACAGCCATTTGAAATGTAGTTCTGTGCTCAAAGTTCAGCGTGAAATGATAAAAAGAAAGAGCTGTTGCTTGAGAAGAAATCATCAGAGAAGCTCTGTCTGAACTCAAAACAAAATGGTCACCGCACCATATGGTGATGAAAAGATGCCCAGGTAAAATCTAATTTTAATAAATTCCTAATCAGCTTGGAGGGATACTGAAACAACGTAGTTAATAGAAATGTGTAGAGTCAGCAAGGTCTTTCACAGCTGTGGTCTTTAATAAGATTTGAGAAGCACAGAACAACATTGCAGTCAATGTCATGTTGAGCTGCTCCTACTGTCTGTAACTCCAGCAGAGGGAAAAAAGAACAGACAAATAAGGGAGGCAAGGGGAGGAAAACATGGTCATCTGTTTCAAAAGAGCTGAAATCTGATCTCTGGGGGGAGAGGCATAGTCGGAGGCACTGTATAGTACATATCATCTCCCTCTGATCATTCATGCTTTCTAATTACAGAAGGTGAGGAGGGCCATAATTTTATCGTATTTGTTTTGCATCACTGCAAAAATAGAAAATGAGGGCTCGCCAAGCTGCACCAATTTACTTCATTTCGACCTTGATTAAAAGAAAATTAATTGCCACATCTCTCATTATGTTGCAGGCAGCATTTGATGACGCGAACGGAGAAACTCAAAAATAAGATGCAAAGGCTCAGAGGGAGTGTGAGCTCGACCTGGATGTTCAGGAGACAGCACACTCCTCTAATGATGAAAATAAACAGGCTCTTTCTCCACAAAGCCACTTCAGGAAAATGTTGAAGATGTTACAATACTGTAATTTAATATTCTGGATAAAGGACTTTCTGACATGTGCTCCAATGTATACTTTTTCTTTTTTTGCACACTAATTCTCAGTATTTGTACGGCCGATGCTTTATCCTAATCTATTATGCTTTCAAATGTAATGGACATTTTTTTTATATTATAAGACAGCGTGTATTGTTTTCACAGTAAACTATTACTTTCAAGACCTGGATTATGAAACAGCAAAACAAGTCATTTCATGTAGTTGTTAGCGAAATTTGCCCTTTGCAAATAATCACAAACCAAACATTTAAATCCTATTTGCGTCCCTCAAGCCCCTGCGGCTCCTCCCCTCCCTAAGACACCATATGTCTCAGTGGATCAACTTCAGAAGTTTTCAGTAACCGTGGTGTATGATTACATGAGAATTTCTCTCAGAGAAGGCCTCCAGGAGGAGTAAAATGCTAAATGCTATTTTTGAAATGAAATTCTCCTTCATGTGTCTGCACCTGTTTCCCTGGGAGAGTAAACAGAGCAGACGCCTGATAGAGCGGCTCTGCCCCTGACACACACCTAATTCTAAAATATTTATTAGCTTTTGACACTCTTTAAAGTCACAGTCTGGGACAAAGGGTACCCTGTTCCTCTTGCACTTGTTTGGCTATACTTATTCCTCTCCCCTCCTCGCTGTGCTCCTTCAGCTGCTTATCTGTGGCAACGGTGACAGAGACATTAAATGCAACTAGCTCCAATACGCACTGGTGTTGACCTCACACAGGTCGACCTGACAAAGACATCTTCCCACAGTTGGGCCCAATCAACAGGATTGAAATTAAAGTTTTGTTTTTGTTGTGAGCTTGTGCATGTGAATTTTTCATGCTCAGCTGAGTATTTGTAGGTGAGCGTGAGTGTTTAGGTGAGCATGCGTGTGCGTGCGGGGAGGGATCATTATTTGGCATGCCTCGTCAAGCCATCATGAAGGCAATGGGGACATTTGAATAATTGATTGAAATAATGTAAAGTAATCCAGCCAGCTTTCATTCTTGGCTCACCTGCTCCTAATTCTAAGACTGCTCTCAGCTGACAGGTGAAGGGGAGGGACATCTAAGGACATGGGAGTGACATGGAGGAGAACATTTTACCCATCATTACCCAGCGTCTCTTATTTCTCGACTGTTCTTACCGGCGATGTTGTGGTAAATAAAATGGTGTGTTAAGCCCCCTGTCTGCAACCATCATGAGCAAAAACCAAGTTATTTATATAACATCATATTTGAGGTGTACAATTAAGTCACGTCAAAATATTTCGAGTATGTGCACCTGTTAAAGTATGTGAAGTGTTTCAGTGGTAAAAATGTTGCTTAACTGGATATAAGTGGGTTTCTCCACAACTTCTGTGCTATACTTGCAGAAATTCCTACGTATCCTTAGAGCACACCAAGCTTGAAGGTAAATGGTATGGCAAACTACATATATAAATGAAGACTACATGACAATGCAAACTCTTGATTGGAAAGTGTATAACTGATCACCTTTAGAGGTTTGAAGAGCAAAGCACATCAGTCACGCGAAGGACAGAGCGCCTTTGTTGAGACTGTGTTGGAGCAATCAGCTTCCACTCTGCCACTCTCTTTGTGTCAAACTGCGATGAAGTTTTATGATTGACCATAATTATTCCCATGGGATCTGAAGACTCCTTACAAATTCAACTTTTCAGCCTTCCTGCTTATTTTCAAATCAGAGTAAGAAATGTAAGTCTTTACAGTGTGGTGGTGTATTTTATCTATTAGAATTTCTTCTACATTTCATCTCAGAGAGCAAACGGGAGGCGCTCTCCTGTTACTCCAGGTGTCATTAGCAGACGCGTACAGGCACACCTGCACTCCACTTACACTTCAGATCTACTGTAGGTTACACATTGCTCAACTACAGTTAATTGTTTTAGCATTTTGTAAAATGACTATTCATGTTCTTAAACTCTCATTTTGTTTTTTCCTTGCCTGTTTACACCTTGAGCAATGGAGGGATCTGTTGCAACAGTAAATAGGTGCTTGCTTAACTCTGAGGTGATGTGTTGAAAAGAAGTTGGTCCATCACAACTTCCCTGGCAAGCTCAGCAATCCCCCTCCTACTGCATTTTGTTGAAACACCATCGGGACGAGCCGCGTTCTTTTCAGTGTGTCATGCTGAGTGCTGCTGGGTACACACTATATCACCTGATATGGCGTTTATCCTTGAAAGCTTCATTGAATACCGCAAACTCCCCTGGCAGGGACAGAACTTGACATGTCTGTCCTCACTACAGCTGCTGGGCCTATTGTTAAACTGGTCTCGTCTAACACTTTGTCACAATTTAGAAAGGGTGTAAAAAAAAGGGAAAACACATATTTTTGATAGTAACTTATCACACACAGACGCAAGGTTTCTATGTGACAAGGCAGCTAAAGCAGTCTGCCCTCCACTCGTCACTTAGCAAACAGCGCCCACTGAAAGTGTTCAGTTTTAGGACACAGGGGTCACACCTGTTGTGGAACTTGATAGAAGGCTTATTTATAAACTTTCTGAGCTCTAAATTCCTCCTTCAGAGAAAACGCTGACACACAAAGAGTGAGGGGGGTCAGCTGAAATGCTTGTTTATGAACACAGCAGCAACTGGAAAATCCATATAACTCTGAAATGAGGAAATTAACAGGCCATCTGATCGGGGGGGGCTTAAGGGCATTTAGGTCAAAAGGACCAGAAAACAAAGTCATCTCCATACAGACGCAAATCTACGTGTGTCATTGAAAGTGACATTGTCATGGCATTTTTGAGCTCTACAATGCAAACTTTTATCAATCAACTTACATGATATTATGTAAAAGCTCTGCATTTAGTCTTTTTGAACACCTCGTGGGTCATCTTTGTTTTCTGGCAGCGCCGTGCTCTCTGCTACCGTCGTGAAAACACTCTTTAAATCACGTCACATTGTGTATTCTGAGCGACCTTCACCGAGTCTTCGTGGTCATTTGAAAACTAAACACTGCACAAGGGCAGCCTCTGTTAAACGCTATGCTTTGCTCCCAAAAAAAGGCAAAAGTCACCATCGGGTGCAGAGGGGAGCGTCTTAATATATTGCCTAAATTTAGGTACTGAGTTATGGCCGAGGAGATATCTGGGTGGGCTCATGTGACGTATGAAAAGATCTGGGAACACTGAGTGGATTTGAAGTATAACAGGGAATACATTATGGCTGTAGGGGAGAGGTCTGAAGCGACTGATTGCATGACAGGTGCTGTTCGGCTAGTGTCAGACGTGCCCTTTTGAAAATGTGAAAGCAGAAACCATTTCTGTGTTTTATTAGCAATGAATGGATGGGTGTAAATAATTATTTCTGACCAGACATTTGACCTTAACTTTAAAGTCATAGAAAGGACATTTTCCCTTATGCCTTTAGAAAAATGTTTACATCCGACCAAACAGATAAATGTAAAGTGAGCGCAGTATCAGAGCGTTACAATCCAGCATAATGTGCAGAAATCTGTTTGAGGTTCTTAAGCAACAGGGCACTAATAGAAGGATCATCATGTTCTGCTGAGCCCCTCTCTCCGTCACTCTTGCTGTGCCATGTAATGTAATGTTGTTCCTTTAACATTTAGCAGGGTTCAAGTCATTCTGCACTGGTCAGGAAGTTGTAAGGACCAGATTGCGCACAAGTAAGCAGATACTCCACACTTTATTATAGACATCTGGGTATAATATTAGTCATCTCTGCCAATACCAGCAAACGTAACAGGCAAACCATGTGACAAGGCGCATACCAGACAAATCGATGGCACAAAACAGATTGCATTGCAAAGATTCCCTTTGCTGACAGGCCACGGGATAGTTTTGGCTTTTAAAAAATAGCGACATCTTTTAAGGTGACCCCTAGAGTGCTTCTTATAAAATTACAAGAGACAGAAATCCATTTGCAACTGTGCTATAACACTGAGATTACATTGTTACTTTAGAGCCTCGGTGCAAATTAATTTGAGGTTCATTTCATGTATTATATAAATGGATGGTGGTGGGAAAATTAAATCCCTGTATTGCACATTTCTATATATTGTTTTATTTCTGCAGAGGGTGTTTTGGATCACTGTGCTTGCCATTCAATTGGCCAGCAGGGCAAGGTTCCAGCAGATTTAACTCTTTTATAGCTACAGCTGTCAAGAGAGGAGGACAAAAACAAGCTGCATTGTTCACATAAATAAAGAATAGGACTTTCACATTTGCATAAAAGTCAGGGACTAATAGGTGTCACCACTTAACGCCATGTTTGTGAAAATAATGACCTTTTCCTGGATTAAATAAGCTTTTTATCTGTATTATAAAATAATAATTTCTCTTGAGCCACAGATTTCCTAATAGTCATTTAAAAGTGATACAATTCTAATCGAGTCTGGATCTGCATTTTAAATGCACAAACTCACCTGCAGTGAGGTCCGGTGAACACTCCTGATGATTTAAGATCCGTGTACCCAGGCTGGACTGCAGCACTGTAAAAGAAAAGTTGGATTACTGCATTACTTTGTTTGCTTTAGACTTTTATTCCCAGCTATTAATCATGTTGTAAATGTAGCCTGTCAAAATGGATATAGTTACAATCTCTTAAAAGTACAGCAGGTGAAGATACCACACAGTTTGTTGCCATTTAATTACAGCTGAAATATGTGGCGATGGTAGACAACCTCTCAGGAGTGTTTTCAGTCAAACCGGCGGGAAAAAGGGCAGAATTGGACAAAATCATCTGTAGCTTATTTAAAGAATGCGACATGACACACTGTACGTACATGTATGTTAAGGTGTGTTTAAAACAAAAAATAGGCCACATTTTTACATATTTGAGGTTAGTTCATGTAAGTCTCACAGACTTATGCTCTGTAATTTCATTGACTTTGAAGTTCAGTGACAAAATGTCACAGTTTACCTCGTCTGACTTCTCAGAGCATTGCTGTATCTCTGCCTTCATGCCTCAAAGAGTTACACTAGCACCTTCCTGTAAAGTTATAAACTCTCTGACTGGGCTCAGCACCCTTGCACCCAACACCAGACACGCATATGGAAAAAGTGCACGGCGTGTCAATGGGGCAGCTCTGTCAGGTATGAATATTGGAGCATCTCACACCCTATCTGGGGACCTTGGAGCCATGTGTCGACATGCATCGCACTGTTAGCTACATCGCCTGGTCATATTGGGGACAGGAAAGAAGTGGCGGAACAGAAGCACTCCAGATGTTCTTCATCAGTGGGCCACAGGGGAAGTCTGTTACCACAACACCTGGCTCATTCTGCTCTGAGCTCGGAGGCAGAGTGGTGATGCTCTGCCACAGTCTGGCTATCTGACTGAAAATCACACTGCTCAAGGATAGGACCGGATCCACTCTTCACATGGCCTGTGTCATGTAAACTCCTCTATGGAAACTTCAGCAACAATCTGTTGTATTAATAATAAATGTTGGATGTACAATGCTGCTGCTGTATAGGTCTGAACACACACATACACAGCTTTGAAGTCATACGAAGCCTCCACTCCACTATCTGCATTTATCTGTATCTGCACTCCAGCTTTTGCATGTGTTTAACCTTGCAAAATCAGTAGCCTGTGGCAGAAAAACTAAATCTTTTTCTTACTCATTTCTGACTTAAATGTATGAAATGATGAACAAATTGCACCAAATCACATGGATAATCCAATTTATCATTACCATAAAGGAGCAAAGGCTGAGTATAAAATAACACCTCAGTATTAAAGACGTTTAAAATGGACTCAGATTTTTTCTTGAGTGTGTTTTGCAGATTTGCAACTACAACTGCCACCTGGTAGGCGTCAGATTTGGAGCTTTCATACTGAAGAAAAAGGCATTTGTTTTCATTGTGGCTGTGGCGAGCAGGGAAAGTAAAGAGGGCAGCAGCCCAGGTGAAAAACGACAGATGCCACGCTCAATAATACCAATGTTAAAATCTCCTTGACCTGCAGGTCATCAA
This sequence comes from Chaetodon trifascialis, assembly GCF_039877785.1. Classification (NCBI taxonomy): domain Eukaryota; kingdom Metazoa; phylum Chordata; class Actinopteri; order Chaetodontiformes; family Chaetodontidae; genus Chaetodon; species Chaetodon trifascialis. Next base: position 17,612,241 of record NC_092063.1, read on the forward strand.
ATAACAACCCCAATTCGTTTCATATTTTCCTTGCTGGATCAATGGTAGCATAAATTTGGGGCTCAATGACAAGAATAATTTAAAACAGATCTATAAACGATAGAATGCTATTCCCTGTGGTCACAGATGCATAACAATTTTCTAGATTGACAGGATGAATCTCCTGAAGCTTTGCTCAGGATTCATGCACATGTGGGAGTGAGAGAAAACAAATATACACACACACACACAGAGTAATATTAGGTATGTATGTGCATAAACACACCTTGCCCTGTTTGGTGGCTCTGTGTCTTTATCTGGTGAGTTCAAGTACATATTGAGAAATCGATCTTTTCTGAATTTCTTAGGCTTTTCTGCTCTGATCAGCAAAGATAGGAAGGACAAATTGTTTAACATGCCTGAATAAATAATCATATCAATGCTGCTGCCCCCCACCCCCTACACACACACACACATACACACGCACACACACACACACACACACACACACACACACACACACACACACACACACACACACCCTCACTTAAATCAAATGAGTCTGACTTTCACCTCCTCCAGGGAACAAAAGAAAAGCAATAAATGTATGTGAAATGTAAATATGTACTAATGAGCCTCAGAATATGTGCTATTGTCAAACTAACAAAAAAAATCAGAGATTTGCTTTATCATCATTAATTCATTTTCATGAAATGAGACAAAAATGAGACATCTGGTAGGCTCATCAAATCCCAAACCTGTCTGTTTAAGCCTATGTACGGATACCTTTTCCCTGCTCAGAAGACAAGATTATTGGAGTTCACGTTAATACTATTTTGCAAAGCATAAAAGCCTCTTGCTGATAAATATTAATTTGAGCCTTCATGATGTATTTGAAAATTCCGGCTAAAATGTCACCACATGGAACATTAATGTAATATTTCAAGGCCTGAGAGCAATACTCATATTGATTGCATTTATTTGACTCTGGGGAGGAGAAATAATTCTTCAATGTGGAGACACATCTGGTAGCCAAAGATGCGAAGCAGGGAATGAGAAAATGCAAAATAACAATAAAAAATAATAGGACTTGTATTTAAATGTATTATCCCAGCATTGTTTGGATACCAATGCCTTATTATAGCCGAGAAAAGACAGATGCACCCAGGTCTTTTACTGCTACCTCTGAAAGGTTTAATTTTCTATAAAGTGTTTAATACCCAACAAGAAGAGAGCAGCAGATCGTTTGCATTCAGCTATTTTCTCTCCTCCCTGCTATTTGCAGCAGGTCCCCTGTGATAAAGCTAAACAGCTAAATGACAAGGGTCCTGGGAGAGGCTGCTTTTGGTGCTAATGCTCCCGTTTCTTTGCAGCACTGGGCTACACTTTGCCTCTCTGCTTGTGTGCTTTTTGCCTCTCCAGAATTGCGAGTTTATCCGGAGAAATGTCCAACTTGAAGGCGTCGTCACATGAGGATCCTGTCCTTTGTTATTAACGATATTGACTCACAGTGGGCTGAGGCGCCTGATTGTCTTTGTGCAAATGAACTGAAATCTGAGAAACAGCACCTTGACCCTCAGCCCATCCGTCACCAGCTGCACGGACTTCAGTAATTGGATTAACAATATTTGGGCGTTTAGGTCTTAAATCATTTGCACGCGGCCATGTGTTTTGGTTAAAACTAGTCACCTTTGGGTTGGAGACTTGTGCAGCCCGCAGCAGCTTTTCACTGTCATCATGAAGACTGATGCTAATGGTCCAACTTGCATTCTTCCAATAAAAAAATTAAAACTTTATTTGTAAGCTGTAGTTTAGCAGACACGATAACAAACGCCTGTTAGGTGCGCCACGCTACCGAGTTGTTAGACATCTACGGAAAACTACCGATTATGTCCATCTGCGCCACACAAACAATAAGAAATGCATCGCAAAGTGTTCATGAAAATGTGTTAACCTGTGCTTTTCACCCATATCCGAAATAACGATGCTGCATTTTCATAATTGCTTAAGGTGGAGCTGTACAAAATAAAAGAAGTGCACGTCAGAAAAAGTTTTCTGTCTGTGAGGAAAAATCCTCTCCATCCTGCACACAGGCACCCTGAATACAACACGGCTAAAGCGCCTCCCACTGGCGCATCTCCGCACCGGAGCCCCCTGCATGGCTCATCAGGCACCTGACAGCTCCTGCTCTCACTCTTATAGTTCAAATAGTAACAATAATAACAACGTTTGAGGCCTGAGTATTAAAACAGCAGGTTTGAAAACAATGTAAGGCACAGAGCGATGCGACAGGATGAACGAGGTGCAGACAAAGTGAGGGCTTTTTTTTTTTTTTTTCAGTCATTTTTTTACATCGAACTCAAATGATTGTGAGAGCAGGTAAAGCAGAATTTCCCACAGCTAAGAACATCATGTTAAAGGGCACATTCTGTAAATATTTAATGAAATGTCCCTTTAATTCCATTTTATGTGAAAAATCAGCCCTTCTATCTCAAACAGTAGCAGCCAGTGTAATCAGTGAGAGGTAGAATTATCCAGCAAAGAGTCAGTGCTTAATGGGTGTTGAATTCAGACTTTGAAGAGACCTTATGCACTAAAGAAGCCCTGATTGGCCCTGTCTGGCTACTATATCTGTGTGGCCCCTGTTAACAGAGTGTCGTTGCAAAAAAAAAAAAAAAAAAATCTGTTTTGCAGCATGAATGTCATTGCATGGCATTTAGGGCACATTTCTGGTTTATTGGCAACTTTACAGTGAAGATGGAGAGAGAGAAGGAATATGGGAGATAGATGATGTGACAAAGGTCCTGCTCTGAATTCAAACTGCATGGTAAGTCTACCGAAAAAGCCACCAGGACACTTTGATATGAGCGACACCTGTGTGTCAGCAATGTGCCGCAGTGTCCCACAAATCTGTGACTTTATTTTCCAACCAAACCCCTCTGTTTGGTTAGAAGTGTGTCAGTCAGCTCCATAAAGAAACCTGCAGGGCCTTGGTGATGCAGGAATGAGAACGACAGGTTTGCTGCAAATAAACTATTCTCATTCTTCTCTCACTTTTCATTAAAACTTTTTGAATTTGCACAGTTGCACAGATGAAATATCCAGAGGGCCTCCCCTTCATGCGTCACACCTCCAGGAACCAGGAAGTTTTCTCAAAATTCACAACAATAAACATCCAACCAAGGATATCCTAAATAATGGATTTACACAAAAACCCAAGACAGTGCCTTCAAAAAGCAAATACCTTTTATCACCATCTGTAGCAGGCACCTGGGAAGGTGGGCTTTGTGTGTGGCAGAGTGAGGAGGGAAATCATGGTTTTGGCGCTGACAATGTGAGCATTTAAATAAGAAATGGAATCTGAGCCCAACTGTTTACTTTATTTCACAATTCCCACACCAGTTCATGAAAGAAACACAAAAAAGGAGTTGAAACAGTCACATTTTCTTCAGGTGTAAAAGAAAAAAAAATCACTTCAGGAAAAGCTTCAAACCAGAGAGCTGAGGCACAGCGAGGCATACTTGGGAAGGAGAATGTCACAATATGATGTACGATAATTATGAACAATCTCTAGTGTGCTCTCCATGTGTCCCGATCCATCTGTGCACTCACATGTCATTTTCACTTTCCTATTTTTGCATGAATTTGCAGGGGAAATGGTAAAGAATTAGATTTCTCAGAACAGTCACAAGAAGGCTTGTCTGGTCCTGAACTTCTGCATGTGTGACATAAAACAGAAGTGCGTACTGTTGGGGCTTCGACGGGTCGGCCAGGCATCAGTAAAGTGGCTGCACTGTGGCAGGTGATTTAATGGTTGTCACAGCAGCAATAGAAGTGTACAGAGACAGGATTCCAGTCAAAGCTAATATTTGTGATGAATCACTGTCACGCCAGAGGTAAATGTAACACTAATAGACATGGGGAGATCTACTGTTAGCTGGTTTTGCTAATGAGCGTATTCTTTCAGAGAGGTGGTGTCACATCTGCGTGCTGGTTCCATACAGTAAGGAGAGAAATGAGGGGGCTTATATTGGATTGGGCGTAATGAGAGTGTCATAGCCAGACTGCTGTGAGGAGCTCAGTGGAGGAGCTCAGACACGCAGCACAGTGAGGCCTGAGATGCTGAGATTTTGTTGTTGGAAGACACTCTATATAAATATTTATTTTAGGTAAAATCTGCTTGAATTGTGTTCAACAAGGAGCACTGCATGCTGGATACCTGAGCAGAAATGGGTGAGGGGGGTACGGAAGTATGAGCTCAATATTTCACTTGAATATTTCTATCACTTTCAGAGGGGAATTCTTTTTTTTACTGTACATTTATCTTTATGTACCTACATTTAAATACTTTGCAGATTCGTATTTAACATTCACCCTGAGGTGAGTACATAAAATATTAATGTGGTCCACTCTTCAGAAACTATAGTATTAAATATATATACAGTGATGAAGGAAGTATTCAGATCCTTTACTTAAGTGAAAGTACTAATACCACACTGCAAAATACTCTGTTACAGGTAAACATTCTGTGTTGAAAATCTTGCTCTTACTGTCCCCTGTGACTAGAATATTATGCATTACATCATTAAATTCAATTATTACTACACATGCATTCACGTCAGAGTAGGATTTTACTGTTGTAGTTGGGTGAGGTTGAGACAATTTTGAACTCTTCTGTCCAGGACTGCAACTAATAATTATTATGGATTCCTCTGTTGATTATTTCCTCCTTTTGGTCTGTAAGAATTCTGAAAATGTGAGAAATGTCATCACAATTACCAAAATTACCAAAGTGACACCCTTCACAATGATTGTTTTGTCCAACCAACAGTAAAACCTCAAAGTGATTAAAAATACATCCAAATTATTGAAAGAATTAAAAGGAAAATGAGCAAATTCTCACATTTGTGAAGCTGGAAACATGAAACATTTCCATCAAAAATGACTGAAACAAAGATCAAAATATGTACCAGTTAATTGTTTGTCTATTGACTAATTAGATAACTACTCATTTCAGCATTTGAGTACTTGAATTTTTAATAAAACATCATATTTTATAAGCTCTTTATATATTTTGCATTTAAAAATCTTAACTAACCGGAACTAAAGCTGTCATGCAATAAAAAGTACAATATCTCTGAAGTGTCGTGGAGTAGAAGCAGCAAGTAACATGGAAAGGAAGTACCTCAATATGTACTTCAGTACAGTACTTGGTTACATTCCACCACTGCATATATACTGTAGTACACAGAGCCTTGTTTCAGCTTGATGACACCATGCATTTTAGACTTTTCCTAAAATTAGAGATAGAGAGATATCATCATCAAGATAGATAGATTAGATATTAAAGGCTCACTTGGAAACAGATGTCCAGGAAATGGAGGTTAAGGCAGCCATTAAAGCTCTCACTGCAGGATGGTTATAGTACAGAATTTTATAAATGTTCTCTGGACATCCTGTCTCCATATTCTGACCTTACATTGGATATGGTTGCCACTCAGTCCATCTGAGCACAGCTGTTATTTCCCTGTGACCAAAACCAGGTAAGCACCATTTACAAATGGATAATTTCCATCCGCTCTGCTTGTTTAATAATAATTCTAAAGTGTTTGCTGAGATTCTTGTGATGCGGCTTGAGAAAGTTATCTTGCCATTACTTCATTTAGATCAAGTGGGTTTTATTGCTGGACGCCATGCTGCTCATAATATGAGAAGGCTTTTTAATGTAATGTCAGAGGCTGCATCTCTTCAGCACCCAGCTGTTGCAATCCCACTCGATGCTGAATATCATTTGACAGGATAGAGTGCTTTTATCTATTCCACAGACTGCCAAAGTCTGGTTTTGGTCAAATATGCATACAGTGGATTAAGTCACTGTACCATACCCCGGTTGTGTGTGTCAGAACTAATGCTTTAATATCTCTCTACATTAGCACTTGAGCCCTTCGCCTGTGTGATCAGGGCCAATATGACTTTTCAATCATGAAACTTATCAGAGATTTTGGTTCCTGGAAACAAAATCAGTTGATCTAAGAGTGAGATTATCTCTTTAAATCGTCTGACATGCCCTGGACATCTAAACTCAACTTTTACTGTGTGGAAGTCAAGACACAGCATTTTTGAGTTGAACGGCCCCAAGCTTTGAAAACTGAACATTTAAAGTTGGCATTATCACTGTGAGGAAAGGTAGAAGTACTTCAAATGAATGTAGTACCCAGATAAACCATCATCTTTTCTGCAATACCACTAAAATCTCAACAAGATGGGCAATTTTTTTCAGTGTTCCTCAGGCTAAAATCAAGGCCCCAAAAGTAGCTTTTCCTGGGAATAAAGATGGGTTAGGGATGCCAGATGTGTATTTATTTTACTCGGCTTACAATAATGTATATCTGATATCCTGGGCCTATAAGACAAATCATTCAGATGCAGGTAGCTGGAGCAGAGCATACATGTTCCCTCAGCTTCAAACTTGGATCACCCGAAATATGAAGTGGATCAAAAACCCTGTAATTCTGTTTTGGTTCAAAGTGGTTAAAGCATTGCATGATCGTCTTAAAATCAGTGGTTTATTCATGTTGGAAGAACCCATTATTTACAACTGGTGGTAAACCTCTTTCTAATGACATATGGCAAAATAGAAATATTGCTGAGCCAGGTCAGTTATGAAAGGCTGGAGATATAATAAGTTTTCATGAACTGAAGACAGATTTTGGTTTAAATAATTAAAACTTCTTCCAATATTTGCAGCTGAAATCTATTCTGCACAGTTACACACTTAAAAACACTACTCCTTGTAATAATCAATATGATACTAATGTAATGAACATCATATATTAAATATTGATATTCAATGAAGAGATGCAGTCATTGGAGGAGGAACTGTCTAAAAACTGCAGATTATTATGCCATACGTTTTCTGATGGTAGTGCATCCATAAAAGCACAATGAGTGAAAGGTTTGGGTGTCACTGTCCAGGGGTAAGAAGATGGGGGGTGATAATAACAGGCGCAAAGGATGAACATACTATAAAGAACAACAGACTCCGAATAAGGAGGGGGAATGGGTCAAACCAGAAGTCAGTGCTGACTTGTATTAACTTACATTTGCAAGTCAACTTACATACTGTACGTAACATACTTCGTACATAAGTTAACTTACGTAACTAACGCACATATTTTAAGCTAAACAATGGTCCTCTCCTAAAACTAACCAAACAGCTTTGGTGCCTAAATTTAACCAAACTGTGACCATCACCTGAAATGTTTCTCAGGTGTCAATGTCTTATTGACGTGGGTCTAATTTAGGCCGGCTGAGAGAATCAGGGTCACAGGCCTAGGTTAGCATGACAGCATAGCAGAGCTTTGAAAAATTGAAAAATAGTAAATTGTCAACCTGCAGTGGAGCATACAACTTTCAGTTGTTCTGAAAGCAAAACAAATGTGCAAATTAGAGATTACAATCTCCATTATTCATTGTGTTTAATTCAGGAATTACCTATGTGGTACACCTGTAATTTGACACCTGGGACCCCTCCTCGCAATAAGTATGTTTACTTTGAACATCCATACTTTTAAATCCTAATAGCTGTTAAGTATTAATTGACAATTAATCAACAACTATTTTGATCACAGATAAATCCTTCATATAATTATGAATTGCGACGCAGCTTCTTAGATGTTTCTGTTTAATATCATTGCGAGGTGAATATATTGGGAGTTTTGGAGCAATTTGAAGACATCACCTTCACCTCTGGGAAGTTCTCTGAAGACAATGAGGAGAAACCTCTGCAATGCCACGTTTTCAGGCTCCTGATAGCTCATCTTTTGGATGCCACTGGGATGTGTCTGTCTGTGAAGGGGGGGATGTTCTTTTTGCTGAATGGCAAGTGTTTGGTTTCCTGTTCAGATCAGCCAGCTTTAAATCAGGTGCTGTGATACTCATATTGTGTGGAGGGTTTCTTCATGTTGGAAGGTCACAGGAAGTTATAGTGACAGAGTGGCTGAGAAAGACTTTCTCTGGCAGGTGAGATGACTCTTTAGCTGACTTGTGGGTTTAATTTTCCCTCCATGGACTCGAATCTGGTCCGTTGTGCATCAGTAAAGACAGCAGCACCTACAGATAACAGTCCGGACTGAGTTCATTATCAACAAACTGACGTCTCAAAAATGTGAATAGATTGAAGTGAAATATGGTGCAAAGTTTGGCCCTGGGGCAAGAACTGGTGAGTATTTTTTATTTTATTGAGTTGTATTATTACTTGAGCACCTATGGTTAAAGAGCCAAAGTGTGAAACCTGCTGAAACCAGTGAAATTTCCATTTGCAGAAGTAATGAAGTAAATTTTAGATTTTTCTGGAACTTTTTTAAAGTTTCTTTTTCAAAAGGACATGTATCCCACACATGAACTGATAGACCACCACTGAAGCACATTGGACCCAATTGCACATTAAAAAATTCTAAACATTTTCTCAAATTTAGAGGATTGTGCAGCCATGACACAAGCGTAACTACTTTGCACTCGTGTTTGAGTTGATTCAAAAAAACATAAATTTGAAAGTCATTTCTCAATCTAGATTTCCAATCTTTCCAGGAGCTTTAGTTGAACCGTAGAGTCAGACAGTGATCGTATTTCATTTTCAAGTACTGATGCCAATGTAGATTTACAAATGTGCCTATATAAACCAGGAACCACAAAAAAGCACAAGTCACTGATCTCACAGTTACTTAGTCCCGTTGGCCATCCACCCAGTCTTTGAACTCTATCTTGTGAACTGAGAGCGCCTTCCTCCACTAGAACGAGATGTGGCAACACCACATGATATTGCTCAATCCACTGAGTATTCAAAATTACAATGCGGTCTGTTGCATTTGCTGGAGCCAAAAAAATATCCTAAAGCCTATCAAAGTCTGATGGCCTAATTTGTCTTGTTGGGGGTCTCACTCAATCCCCAGCATCTAACTAACACACGGTGCTCTTTCGCTTAGTACTCCCTCCCAACACATTCAGCCCGAGCCCTCAATTGCTTGTTTAACTTGACACATAATTACTGTGGAAATATTTGTGTATTTTGTACGAGTGCCACAGTCTGCAATGCAACCAACTGCCAAGTCCTCACAGCTCCCACTGCAGCTATCGCAGCCAGAATCCCTGATTAAAACAAGATGCTTTCATTTGGGCCAGCTTTGGAAGAAATCACTCCCAGAGATGGGCCTCTCCCTGCCAAGCCCTACTACAGTAGGGTTTGCCATGTGTGGCAAAGCTGACATGCTCATTGTACCAAGAGAGTCTTTTTTTTTTTTTTTTTTTTTTTTTTCTTTTTTGGTTTAAACCCAAATGTGCTACTGAATCAAGCCTGCTCCATCAAAGTGGTGCTCTGAAAGACCACAGTGTAACTCAGTCCGTGCCACTCCGGTCAACATGAGGCACTGCTCTTAAAACTGGGCGAGTTGTTATTAAAACCTCATGCAGTCTGAGGTCATCTCTGTCATTTTTCACACAGAACCCTTTCATTTAATGCGTATTTAATAACTTTTTATATTAAGATGAAGGTAAAATGTGCAAGCACTTTTAAGCGAAGAAAAAACAGAATTTGATATTCACGAATAAAGCAAAGCCCGTAATGTTGCTGATGCTCCTTAGTCTACTCGCACATTCACGATGAAGAGGTTTAATAATATAATTTATAGGTTTTCATGAGAAGTGGCCCCATAGTGCAAGTTAAGGAAGGTTTAGACATTGGATTCAGGGATTTACAGTAAGGGACTGTTATTATAGACATATTATGGGCTGTGTGTATGCACCATTGGCTATTGAGGTGTACTGTGTGCAAACATTTTAAAGGTTTCTTTGCGAATGTTAACCATCTGTGCCTGGTAAATGTATTTATAGTTTGCATTCATTCATTTTGGCAGTTTTGATGCATTTTTTTGTTTGGATTTAAATTAAAAAGTAATTTTGTTATTATTATTATATAGCGATGTAAACCTGATTTTCACCAAAAAAGACAGACAATATGTGGGATTTTATTGTCCATAAAAAGGTTTGAATCTCCATTTGTGGTCATTTTGTCCACTTTTTTTTTTTCAGCATTTTATGTGCAATTACTAATTCATAAATGTCATGAGAATAAGCTGTTTAAGACAGCTGTGACCACCAAAGGTTGAGGAGCAAAACTGCTGGGTGAAAATGTCCTCTGACAGGTTGTGAAGTCACTCTCATGACTGGACGTCTGAGGAGTCTGGCTCCAGTGCCCGTTGACCCAGCAGCTTTGACTCACCAGCAGCACGAATCAACAAAACTCCGGCGAGCCGCTTGAGTTTTTTGACACCTGTCATGCGACTTGAGATCCTAATTTGTTTGTTTGAAACTGTTGTTTTGAAGTTTGAAGGGAATTTCAGCACCAAACAAATACTCATTTCTGTCCTAATCTTTCCTACTGTAAGCTGTGAAATACAGTAACACATTCCAGACAGCAAAATAAGTAAAACACACCACTTCAATCAATGTTGGGGGCCACTTTCATGTAAATTGGGACCTCATTCACAATATCCAAAGCAAATTATCTTCATTAGATTTCCAAAACCATGCCACTGATTTGTCAAGCTGTGAATGATAATGAAGTTGTCTGGTTAATGAAGGGCTGAAGATGCAGGCTTTCACAATCATGATCATCTTCTATATAGCCCTTATGAATATTTAAGGATCTTAATTCTGTATATAATTGCGCACCAAAGCTTGGCATCTCTATAGACTTCACAAATAAAGTATGTAATGGAGGAGACAGACCTAGCTATATTTCATTAATCACTGACATTAATTAACTGGTGATAATGTAGGATGTTACACTTGCTGGATCCTCAGGGAACTGTGAGGAAGGAAATGTGCAGAAGATGCATTCTGTGAAATTTTATGTGCGAATATTCACAGAAACTCACACACTTTAAGACTTTGTTCATGTTCCTCGGTGTTTGGACCCTGAGGCATAAAGTAGATTTAAATATATTTTGTTCCAACGGGAGAAAAACAGACATGAACATGCGTGACATGTTGTGTGTTTTGCATATAGAAAACTGTGAATTCATGTTCAGGCTACGTTTTAAACACCGTAACAAGTTTCATGTCACTAAAGGGAAATAAATGATCTTTTGTCTAACAGTAAAGAGCAGAGGTGCACATGTGACTCAGAGGGTTGAAAAACAGGAAGTAAATAAGCTTGATCGTATCCTACCTGCTGCCTGTTCCCAGAACAGCTCTGGGAGTAAACCAGAGTGGATTTGAGTGTCATGGTGGAAATCCTCAGTCAAATAAAACAAAGTGGGGCTGCATCGATGCTCTGTCTTGTTTTATATGATGGCTTGAAATAAATGAACTTTAAATGGAACCTTGGCAGGGACGCGGGCTATTGATCGATTGAAGCAGGAGCTGAAGTTTAAGGGCACAGCTTTCCCGGGGCTGGAGCTGTAACTGGAGTAATGAAATTGATTAGGCCAAGGGAGGGTGACAAGCCAGTAGAGTCAAGCCCTTGATGTAAGGAAACAAGAGTGCCATCTAATTGGGGTGTAATATGGGTCTTTAGAGGACATTAAGCACACAAGTGGCGGAAGGGAAGCCACTCTGCTGGATGGAGCCAAGATGATGTTGCACCGGTGTTATTATTTTGTAATTATTCACCCAGCTGATTGGATTATGGGAGTCAAAACTGAGAGTCCAGCCAAGGGTCAGCTTTTACCCAAACTGTAGTAGCAGTGAAAAAAACAACTTCCCCTCTCTCTCTGCCTCCTGATAGGCCTGGGAGTTCTGAGATTGTGCAGCTCAAAGAAGGAGGAAAAATGTGTTTTCTTGAGAAGTGAAAAGAGCCATTCCACTGTATAATTACCATTACTTCCCTTGGCTGGTGCTTGGCTTCTCACTGTGCAGATTGATGATGAGTTTGTTTGTCACTAGAAGGCGGCTTTCACAATCCTCTGGTGAAGTTAAAGATTTTGCAACATCACAAGGAGCATCGCAGCCAAATATGATCCAAACTATGGACCAGTTCATCATTTTAAAACTTGGTACTTTTGAAATTATTTTTTTGTTGATGCTGTGTTTCACTGTGAGCCTTCAGTTACTGCCTTGTGTTGTTTTTAATGCCGTGTGCTGAAGCCAAAGACAATTTTGCACATTTTGCACAATAAAGTTCCAAACAACCAACTAATCATACAAATTGCACAAGTGCTATGGAGAAACTTGAACCTATGTGTTCGGTGACGTTGGAGACAGCTGCAGCGCATAAACATTTTGAACCAAATCATATTTGCAGATTTATGAGTTATCAGATTTTCAGTCTGACGCAGAATGAGCTTCAAAGTGTTTATTGAACTTTTTATGGACAAACTGGAACAAACATTAAAGGGGACGATCCTCACATGACTTAAAGTGAATCTTTAGCTCAGGCCTAATAAACTTAGAGTACAAAAAAATTTAATTATTATGGTCCAATTCAGAACAATGCATACAATGTTGTTGTTTTTTGTTTTTCTTCTTTACTATACAGACTGCTGGGTAGCTTGTGAATTTCACCCTGGGGATCATTTTATCTTATCCATAAAATTACATCATAATTTATTTGTTCATTTTATTCTAGATTAGTCTGAATCTGAATCTGCAAAGTAACTTAACTTATCAAATAAACATAGTGGAGTAAAAAGTACAATATTAGCCTCTGAAATGTAGTGGAGTAGAAGTAGAAAGAAGCAGAAAATGGAAATACTTCATTAAAAAGTACCTCAAAATTGCACTTAAGTACAGCACTTGAGTAAATGTACTTAGTTACAGTACTTTCTGCCACTGCTGACCAAGCTGCTGCATTTGGCACGGTGGGAGTGAGAACAGGCTGATGTACAAAGATCAATATAAGATTCACTTTTCAGTGGAATTGAGCGCAGTTTTATCGAGACGTCTGGACGTCCATTTGACCTGCAGACCTACAAATCAGTGCTTACTGAGCTGTCACTGTTTTGAACCACAGAGTAACTCGGCTGGGATCACAGGGAGTGCAGTGTCCTCCTGCCAGCACAGGCCCTGTCCAGTACAGGGGCATTTATCTCCTGGCCTGAACTGTCTCACTCAACAGGATGGCCAGAAGTTACGGTGCATTACAAGCACTTAGCGCAGTGATATCAAGGTTCACCTCCGATTTCCAATCTCAGGCCAGAATAGTGGGCTGGGAGGCCGTCATTAAAAAGCCATTACATGCCCATATTTCATATACCAGTCTCTCCTATGTTTCAAGGTGTTAAAAGCTCAATGTATATTTCCTCTATATTTAAGCGGCAGGACAACGGAGCAGCACATAGCATCTCACTAGCAGCCATTGACCTTGGCCTAGCCAGCCTTCATTAGCTTTTAGACACTTATCACTCATAACTGGGTTTGTCCTCTCCGCAACGTTTCCTCCTTCACTTCACTTAGGCTGGAAAATAATGGCTGAAATCCATTTATCTGCCATTTCCAACAAGTGCGTGACATTAACAAATTATCTACTTTTCACTAAGTATGGCCAAGGTACCCTCTAAAGGATTCCTCCACTCTGCTGGCCAAGGTCAGACCTTTTTAGAAACTGCCTTTTTTTTCCCACTACCTGAGCTATTTTCTTTCCTTCCCATCTTTAAATATTCATTCTGCTTTTGCATGCCGGGCTGAGATTTTATGAGCACTATCAGCCATATTTCTCCAAACACACATCTTTATTTGTTTTTGATTATTTATGCTCCACTCTGACTTTATAACTCACATCCCTAGGAAAACATTGATCCAAGAGGCAAATGAATCTAATTAGGACCTCTTTCTTCTGTGCTGAATATTGACTTGTTTTGAAAGGTGCCTCTCCATTTCAAGCGAATGTCTCTGGAATGCTCAGTCCCAATCTCTTTAAGGAAAACTTCTAAATGCTGATGAGATATTTCAGTCCACAAATGCAATCCTGTACAGATCTATAGTGGCGCCTCCTCGTTCATAATGTATTACATTAATTGCAGGATGTCATCACCGGTGCTCTAATTTCCAGCTCTCAGGAACTCAGAGGCACCAGTTGTTTTTGCAGTTGTGAAGGTTTTTCTTTCTGTTTTTAATCTTAAATCTCAATTGTAAATTTCTCAAACATCCATCGTGAGTGGAGAGGCGTGTAATCTCCGCATTGCACTCTTGCACATGCGGGGCTCCTGGGCTCATCCTGTCAATCTGGTCAACAAGGACAGTGCAGGAAGTGATGATGTACCATTAGTCAAGAATCATCTCAGCTAAGAAGAATCTTTGTTCTTGACACAGAAAACTTGTGTTCCATCTCGATCAGTGAGGAAATGGGGCCTGGCGAAGCGTGCGTCGTCTCACATTTGTCTTGAGTCGCTGTCCCAAGGCACCGGCGCCTGTTCACAGCATTACACTGCTGGCTTTTGTTGTAAAGCCTCTGCATTTCGCCATTTCACACAAACCCAATTCTAAAATATTCCGTCGTATTCCATGTAGTTGATTCCTATTTAAAATGGTCATGATTATTTTATTTTGTAACATTAATGGAAGTACATTTGGGGGTGGAGGAGGAGGAGGGGAGGCATTTGCAATTCATATTTCCCTGCATGATTACATTAAGAGTATGTTCTGTCACATTTGATTAATGTATCGTGTTTTCTTTAAAACAGGATTAAAATATGAAAACCGACAGAAATGGAGCTATTACAAAGAATGATCAATTTTTAATAATCTACTCAAGGAATGAAAAAAATGAAGTGCTGCTCAGAAATGCACAGATCAGGATTCTGCAACATTTTGTAATCAGTGTTAGGCTGCGAAAACAAGCTTTGTTTAAGGCACAGACACAATTAACATGAAAGGCTGGCAGGCCAAGCTTTTATGGCTTTTATGTTATGAAGCCTGAATTAGTGATATTACTTACCACGGTTGCCAGGTGTACATGTAGTACCACATGTAGTTGGATGGCACATTTATGTAAAACGACCCAGATTCTGCTACTTTATAGGCATGTTTCTGTGTGGAAAAAACTATAAAAATGTTGTCTTTTTCACAAACTCTTTGTGTATTTACGGCAGATATCTTTTAAATCTACTGATAATTTACACAAGCAATCATAAAGTTTAATGCGCAGTCTTTAATTTCAACGGGTGAACGCAAATGAAAACATAAATAACAGAGAAATACAGGCTTAAACACTGGTACTGCTGAGACTGTTGTAAAAAGTACTTTAACTGTCAGTTTCTTATGAGCGCGCAGTACATCATCAGTCCCACCTTTAGATGTGCTCTTTGTTGTGTATTCTGAAATATATTTGCGGAAAGTGTTCTCTATTAATCTCTCATAGGGAGACATCTTTCATGCACAAGCAGAAAGTACCACACTCAGTCAGATATTTAACCTTGTGGAAACACTGCAGAAAAGGCAGCTCCAGCTCTTTAGTCAGCACCAGTAGCCATTTTTGAAACAAAGTGTGAGTACTGGAATAGACGTGGGCCTCCAATTCCACTGTCAGCCATTTAGCCTGACCATGGGTGACTGTGAATTAAAAAGAGGGGCCTTTATGTGCGACCCTGCAGCACAAAAGGCTACATCCATAACTTATAGAGACAGGGAGGCCATTAGCCGCCACTGCCAGGCCACCTTTACATAATATGGTGTGTGCGGACTAATCACTGAGCTGAGGAGTCAAACTGCTTGAAGTCTACACTGTATATACATTCCATCCACATGCAGGGAAAACAAGGTGGGCTCTGAATGATAACATGCTCCTCATGTGTCACACAGACTTTCTGTGCCAATAGCACTCGGAAAACCATTTTCAGGAAAATCCTTCTGCTCGGCTCAGGGTTAAAGGCTGCTAATCCAAAGTTAACGTCTATCATATGAGATCAATTGACCGTTTGTGTGTGTTTGTGTGTGAATGGAAGCCTGTTTCTCCAAACAAATCACATCCATATGGCCTTCCAAATGCGGGGACAAATCACAATGTCTCTGAAAAGCCAATTATTAATGCTGAAGCGGTGCTTTTTCTGAGGGCGAGTAAAGACAACAAAGTGTGACTGAGGAACCAGAACCACATGGGCCGGGACGATGATGCTTACAGAGGAAGTTCCAACAACAAACTATTAGCAGCTGTCAATATGGCAGAGTGTGAAGCCCATATGAGCAATGATATGTCCCAGTCTAACCGGTTTATAAATGACTTTCATGCAAAAAATCCCCCCATGTGATTTTTTCCTTACTTTTTTCAATTCTGCTTGTGCTGCCGCCCATACGCCTTTATTTCCTCTCTGTTATTTTTAATGACACCTTTTACATTTTATCACATTACACCGATAAAGAAAAGAAGCGAGCAAAATTGTTTTGATCGGCCTATCCACCCTCTAATCTTTCAAATAAAGTGAAACACAAGTGTCTTTGATTGTACTTATCTGAAACAGTTAGACTCACTATAAAGTTGCTACTTGTGCAGAAATCAGGTAAATGATACTGTGTATGCCGCTTAAAACGGATTTGCAAACCATTTGGCCTGACTGCTCTTCATATTACCTTAATGTCTCCCAAACGGCCAAAGCCAAGAATGAATTATTGATAGCCATCATATGGATCGCACGCTGTGGCTCCACATGCCTATTAGAGGGTTTTGTTCATTCATTTACGCTAGCTTGGACGGCTGCCTTGAACGACACATCACTCTTCTTCTTTTACTTTTATCCATTAGCTGTTAACAATAACTGACTTTATGCAGGTTGCCGAGTTTCCAGCAAACACTGAAAACAAAGTAACGCTGTGGGGATCATTTGCATGCTCTGTGGCTGTACTTCACTGTCTGTAATTTGACCTTTGACGTCTCTGGTTAGCCTGCAGTCCATTTAGGCTTTCTTCCACTTCTGCATGGAAATTGGAAAAGGGGAGACAACACTTTCTGGTGAAACGATTGTAATGATAATTGCTAAGTTTAAAAAACAGAAATCTAATTGTGCGGATCCCTCTGGAGACTAATATTGGACTATCTTATAAAAGGCGCACAGTATCCCAGCAATGATTTATTGCTGAATTCCAGTCATTTTCAATACATTATAGTTTCCAAATTGTGTTTAAATTGAGTGTAGAGGAGAAAAGGCCATTAGGAGATGCAGAAATGAAGATTATATTTAAATATTCATGCACTCGGTACCTTATTATTGAATCTGTACACTAACAAAATCAATATTAAGTGCAGTTTGACATAAATTTATTTATGAATTTCGACTTTCTAAGTACTTGCGTTTTTTCACTCAAAAAAGGATGAGCATAATGCTGTAATGATATCAAAACAGTGTGTCAGGGTGCATTAGTCTGGGAGTTTATGAACCCGCACATAAAAACTCAGGAGCGTCCCTGTAGAAGTGCTTACTGGGCAGAAATGTCGCTTTTTACAAACATCAGTCATTTTACAGCCCTGTATCACAGGGTGCTCCTCGGCTGTGGGTGATAGTTAGAGAAAGATGCAGTCATCTTGTTTGTCCTAAATGAGATCTTTGCAGTAAGCCTACTTGTATTAAGGCCTGGGAGTGGGACTGTGTAACATTTAATTAAAATGGATGTCTCTCGTTGTGCCTAACCTGTCCCCCTAACTCCTTCTTGTTTCCAGGCCATGTCTTTGTTTAGACAACAGCCCAATGTGACACTTATGACATGAGGACACTGTGGTTCAGAGGATTTTCTTGTTGCATGACTCTTAATACAGCGGCACACAATAACATGTGATTGGCTGTCCCTCGCTGAAAGCCTCAAGGAGAATTATAAATATACTGCTGGTAATAAAATAGCAGTGTCTTGTCTTTTTATATTGCATTGTGTTACTGAGAGCACAGGAACTGCAAAGTTTCTCATTCATACCGCACATGCTTTGTGCACATGTGTGGGAATAACTGTTAAAATCGAACGTATTTCCATACGTTTTCAAAACTGTTTCTCATCCTTTTGTTTTTTATAGAAATGTGAGCAAAGTTAAAAGGCTCTTTATTGGAGGAGCCACATCTCTGGACACAAGATGATGCCATAAAAGCAGGAAGGCATGGAAAAGCAAAACATCAATCTGAACTAAGAGGGGGAAGCAATAAATCAGAGAATCATAGCCTTCTGCCCCGCCTTTAAAATCATTTAAACAGATTCAAAAAGCCTGATTCTGCTCGAGTCTGTCTGTAAGCACCCTTATAAACCCTTTATGTGCCTTAGACACAGGGGATAAAACCACAGAACCTTATTGAGAGACAGAAAAATGATGCCCTGCTCCTGGGAAGTGGATGCTTTAAACGCTAGTATCGGTATTGGGATCACAGAGCGGAGATGGGTAAGTAAGGATCAAGGAAGTCGTCCATCCAAAGCATTCCTCTAATATGTTTTACAAACCTTTTCAGGTCTCTGTTTCAACGCTGAGGTCCGCTCACGTCCAGAGTTAAAGGATTTATATGACTTTATCAGATCCTGAGTACATCTACAATATTATCATTTCCTTATTTCCTCATTTAGAAACATATCTGCCTAAACTCAATGCCAGTGGATGAGGAGGATAAAGATGTAACAGAGAGTATCAATCAGCGCACAGCCATGCACAACTTCTGCTCTCAAGCCACATCGTGTATCTGTGTGATATGATATTAGACGTTTGTTTCACCAACCTTACTGAGAGAAATAAAAGATATTTTATTACTTTTGACTTAAGGGCAAATCCTTAATCTATATATGTGATCTAACTCGCATTCATGGCAGAAATAAGCCCACTGACGAGCACGCAATGACAAAGGCACAGAAACATGACCTGCTACAGTAAGGCAACCCATAAAAAGTCCATGTCCCTTTTTTTTTTAACTTATCTCCACTACGGCGCTGACACAAAGCCCTGGCAAACATGTGTAGAGGAAAAGGAAACTCCAACACACACTGCACATCTCTGTGTTGACAGGAACTTGAGGAAAAAAAGCTGGACTGCAAGTTATCTGACTGAGCGTTAGACAGACAGATGTCCAACAGCATGGACAAAAAAGGCAGGGACACAGAGACTGTAAGGAGATAAACTGGATTTCACATAAAGAGAGGAACCCGCTTTACTGAAATGGAAATTCAAATACAGATACAAGTTTTTCTCAGGGATCAGCAGCAGTGGAAGCTAACATTGACATTTACAGTACATTTACTCAAGTACAATACTTTTGAGGTACTTGTACAAACATATCATTCTCTTAAATAATATAAATAATATAAACAATATCTAATATAAGTATATTGATTAAAGTCAACTTGGGAATCTTTGTATATCACAGTATTGTAGTATTCTGTATTAGTCTTGGGGGGACACATTGTTGTCTTTGTGTCTTACAGTATCATAGTATAGTATATTAGTGTTGGGAGGACATGGTGTTGTCTTTGCATATCATAGTATTGTAGTATTAGTGTCCATTAAACACTAATATACTATACTGTGATCTTATAACACACAAAGACAACACCGTGTCCCTCCAACACTAATACAGGCCAGTCTTGCCATCAGAAACAAATCTGCATGCGTTGGATGTGGACTTCAGCTGTGGATGGTGTCCAAGAATTGGCGATGAATTAAAAATCATAAAAAATAATCACCCTCCTGTTGCCTTATGTGAAATTATAATGGGCAGAGGTTTGTATGTTTTGTAGCTCAGGTTGGGGTGGCTGGAAAACAGCCAGAGATTGCATCCTTTGTTTTTTGGCATTTCCTGAGCTAACAGAAAGGTTTATAGTAGAAGGGATTGTAAACATACAGTGTGTGAGCCCACGTTAAACTGTACCATGAAATGCTGCTAAGATCCGTTTAAACGTATTAAATCAGCTGACAGTTCAGGCTTTGTAATTTTCAGTAGGAATAAGAAAAGAAATATATTTGCACGGTAATACTCCTCAGAAGGAAAAACAGCGTGAATAAGAACTCAGCGTGTTAAATGTGATGCTTTGACAAAAACTGATTTTTGCCAGACAAATAAAATCTGATAATAAGGTAATAACTGTGTAGCTTAACCAAAATGTGCAAATTGTTAATGAGGGGTGAATATTTTGAGAGCAGCTGTGGCAGCTTATTATCAGCCAGGCTGTATGAGGTGGAGCTGTTTGGAGGGAAACATATGTGTTTCACAGCCACATTCATTCACTTTTTCTTCTCTCTTTCAGCATCAATTTTACACATTCAGTGACTGAGGTGAGACATTTTGAGTGCAAAGGTTTGACTGTGTTGGCGATGTAGAAGGCAAAGTTTTTCAGCGGCCCTGTTGTGTCCTCTGTCTGTTTCAACCCCTCAGCCCTCTTTCATCCCTGTTCACCCAAGAAATGGAATCATAAAAACCATTCATGCTAAATGAAAAAGGGCATCATAAAGCTGCATTACACTGGAGTACACTCCTCTGCACCTTCCATCCTTATCAATATCACCCCTCGTCTCCTCGTGCATCTCTCTTCCCCCCTTCCTCTTGAAACAAAGCATAAAAGCCTGAGAAAGAGGCACAATCTGTCATTCCTGTAATATAAGATAAAAGTCTTTAAAAGCTAAAGGTCCAGGTTGTTTTTTTCTCCCTCGAGCCGGCAGCCTTTAAGACTGCTCCTCAGGATTAGCAGCATGAAGAACTATATATTATTTGCAGAAGAGCTTAGTGAGCAGTCTAAGCCTATACATATAAGTCAATTTATATTAGAATTTCCATACGTGCATTTTCTTGTTACCGTCAATATGCAAAAATGGTACTTACTAACAAATAATGCATAATGTACTGGAGGCAGCGCATCAATAACTGCATTTGAGCTTTAAAAGAAAATGCAAAAAGGCAGGGCATAAAGACGGGCCGTATAAGATATACAACACATTAAACAGGAAAACGTCAAAAATATAAAGATGGCTCTTTGCTCTGGAGACAGCGAGTCATTTATCTATAAAGAGGAGGAGGAAATAAAAAGCTTCCATCCCCGAGTTCCTGTGTATTTCATTTACTAACAAAGTCAGGTTATCTGCTTACAGACAACTCTCTTCCTCCTGCCAGACCTCCACCCTCCATCAGAGAGAAGGAGACCGGAAGGAAAAAGGCGACAGACTGAAGACGTTCACATCTCTCATCATCTAAGGTTCCCTTTTAATTCAGATGCAAAAAAAATTACCCTGTTTCAGTTGATTTAATAGTCTCTTCAGGGCAAGACACATGAGTCGCACATGGTTTGGTCCTAAAAAGGAGGGTTTTTTTTCTCTGTGAGGAAAAAAGGCAGTAGTTACTTAAAGAGCAGCAGTTTGGGAAAGCACTCTTGAATACAAAACCTGTCAATGTACACCTCCTTCGGGCACTTTGGTACACCACATAACACATGTTCCTCTCTGCCGGCTGGCTCAGAGAGGAGAGGATGCTGTGTAGCTTTGTGGTGAGGTGTACTGTTGCTTCTGTTGCATTTTCTCCCACTGGTTTGACATTCAAGATCGCTCAATTATGTATGAACGGCAAGCAATATCCTTTACCATCAGGCCCCAATGTAACATATTTCATTTTCAAGGGCTGCAGAGCACAATCAGACCCTCTGTGTAATTACGACTTATTAAAAATGATTCCAAATTATCAGTGGATCTGTGGGCTGGTGTCTGGGTCCAAACTGAGAGCTGTTGCACTGTATTACTCGCAGAGTAACTTCCCATGGGTGGATGGTCTGTCAACAAAGATCCCTGTCCTTAGATCACTGAACACTACAAATTAATTAAAGGAAAATCACAACATCATTGAATTTGTACTCATATATGTAATGTGACAAGGAGCACCTATGGAAGCCGGGGTTTTTTTGCTCTTCAGAAATGAGTGGCTTTTGGGAATAAGCATTATTGGAAAGGCACCCTCACTGACTTGTTGCAATACACTTTAAGCACTTTCGTGACTAGTTTTTGCTCCCTATACACAGACTCATAATGAGAAAACACAGTTCAGCAGAGAAAAGACATCTCAAACAGCATGTTTACCCTTCACACAACATGGAGGAATTAAAAATGGATGAGCGCCCCATCCATTATTTCAACCTCCAAATGGCAAAATCTGTATAAAGCTCTGAGTATCCGTCTGGGTGAAAATAAATAAATCAAATATGCACTTCGGCGTTTCCTGCCTTTTCTGCATAGGATTCCGTGTCGTGTTTGCGGAGGGCACATCCTGCTCTTGAAAGCGTGATGAGCTTTCTAAACGTATATAAATAAACCAAGAGTTTTCAGTTAGCTTTCGCATCTTTTCGGTTAATTCAAATGATTTTGTCACTTTTTCCTGCACAGTGCATATAATATTTAGGCTACTCTCATACTTCTCCTAGCCCCGTTCTCCCAGCTGAATTTCCCCTATCTGAAGTATTCTAATTTGCAAACACAGTGGTGTCAGAAGTGATTTTGCTGTAAAGCCACTAATTATATGCAACATCAATGCGATGTGGGGAAAACGTTAAAAATTTAGCATCACAAGACAAATGGAAAAATGCGTGCTGAAACAAGGAAAAGAGGCACTAACATTCACAGTTTTTCAATGAATAATACATGCCCCCCCCCCCCCCCCCCCCCCCCCCCTTTACGAGAACTCACCCAGACTGGCTTCAGTGTCACTCGCATCTTTATCCTAAAAAAAATATGTGTTTATGACTTTTCACATGCAGCACTGCTGTTTGCATCCACTCATTAAAGGAATTGTTGACTATATGAAGCATTGTTCTGTGGGCTGATTTCATTAGCAGCCTGTGTGTGCAGAAGTGGAAAAACAATAGGAGGAAAAGAAAGGAGCCACGAGGTGAGCGAGACCATACCATGAACAATTCAAACTGATTTCTACACGTAAAAATCTGCGTACGGGCTTTCTGCTTCGGCATGAAAGCAAGCGTTTAAAAAGTGCTGGAAAGTTCAAATCTTTTCACTCCTGCAACGTGATAAATGAGGATTAAATGACGTTTAAAAGGGGTTTCAGCATTTTCAGCAAATTCTCTGAGCAGAAGAACAATCTTATAGACAATATTAACTGGCTTGTAATTACCTCACCTGTTTGCAGCAAGACTGAACAAAAGTATTAGTGCCTGTGGTTTATTGTGGCTCCCAAGGCACTCACCAAATGGCAGCTGTGTGTACTGTGTAAAGGTGCAAAGGAGGTTGATATGCTGTTGGTGCATCGAGCTGATAGCAGTTAACATGACCTGCCCTCTGAACTCTCTTAACCAAGACTGACATGGTGGGTCATTGTCGGTCTAACAAACAACTTTGCTTTATTTTGAAGGTATTTTCATGGCTCCCTTTACACAGTAATTATATTCCAAATCATTATGTGTTGTAAAGTCTATTGACCCCTAGTAAACTTATATTTACCAAGCTGGAACAGTTAATGAAATAGTCTTTTAATTAGCACTCCTCTTAAGGGTGGAACATCTGAAGGGGTCCCTGTTTTGTTTTGGCTTTGTGGTTGACTGAAGGGTGCAGATCCACTGTTCTAAGATAAAACAGTAATATCTTAATTAAGACGTGCCGTTTAACTGTTTACAGTCAAAGTCAACACCATTGTATGTGCCTCTGTGCCAGGGGCGGCACCTGCAGTACAGGAATATTCACCGCACTATGAATCAATAAAACAATATCATAATTTCTTCTTTTGTTGTTTTGTTTTTTTAGGGCCAGGTCGTTTTTCAAGCTTGACTGATTGAAAGTGGTCTGACTACTCAAGGTAACAACTGGAGAGGGGGTGTGGGGGGGGTTCTTTGCTGCTTGTATAATGCAGTCTTTGGCAGGCTCTCTCTTTGTATTAGATACATTAGGACGGAAATGTGCACTAACTTAAAAATGCTCATGTGAAAAAACATGGAATGTATTAAATTAATGGTCTCTTTTGCCTCAGGGCAGTAATGAAAAGGGACCCCCAATGAGTTCATTTTTCACGGCTTTGGTTATGCATTCAACACTCTAATTGAATTTCAATGTAAGTTTTACAAAGTCTTTATTACAGTGACTCTTGATGTAAATTACATGTGATCTATCGTGGGACTTTCACCCATTAAGTAATTTAATTGTGACATGCACTTTCTACGCACCTCATGCTTTTATGCCTATTCCTCCTCATCTAAATTGTCAGTTTCTTCTATTATCTGCACTGTTTATGTGGATTGAGGAAAGTAGTCTGCATATACTCTAGGCAACTTTCATGAGAGCAGCTCCTTAAAAGGAGTAATTGCTCGTCTCCCCCATGCTAAGAGAGGGGACAGCAACCGACAGCTAGAGTATACTGGAGTATACACAAGTCACAAGGATTTGCAAGATGTTCGCAGATGACTGCACGCAGCACATTTTATCTGGGAAAAGTATATTATTAGATTTACGCTGTGAAGAGGAAAAATCCAGCACTCAGAGCAAGTAAAATTCATCAGGTTCTCCAAATTTCTGCAGAAGAGAAGACAGCCTCTGAGTAACCTGTGAGAAACACATGAATCCCCTAAATAAATGTGTATCGTGCATTCAAGTGGAGACAATATATTCAGTGCTTTCTTTGTGAGTGTGCTCGCACAATGTTTCAAACTCTGTGAACTGTATTCTCAGACCTGATATCTGAACTGCAACCTGAGTCAGTTTTCTCTGTCTCCATCTAGTGTTTCTGCCTGAAGTCACCGTTAGAGCCTCACAACATCCAGAGCATAAAACGTCCCCTTTCCTTTATCATTAAATACACAAGAGGTCTAAAAAAAAAACCCACACACACACTGAGAAGACGGAAATCTTAAACACAATCGTCGCGTTTCTCATCAATAGCGCGGCTGTGTGTGGGCACACGTGTGACTGTGCATGAGCTGTCTGAAATACTGAGGCCGAATTGACCCCATCATTAGGAGGGGGAAGAGGCTTGACCTGATATTTCCTCTGTTGTTTGGTCAGGAAAAGGACGTTATTGTAAAAGGGCTGTAAAGATAAATAACCTTGCCGTTTCCATGGCAAAGGCACAAACAGTGGCCGCAGAAGACAAAAGACCTGAAGACAATAAATCCAGCACTGTCAATTTTGTTTAGTTTTCAGAGTGTTTTTGAGGGAAATATGGTTTCAAAACAAGAGGCCACGTCCATTTTTCCATGGAGAAAGGGAAATCAGATCATTTTTTTCTGCTTTTTCTGAACAGGCCACAGTTTCATCTTGTACGTTAGTTTCCAGGCCACGCCATCCTGATTGGTAATAGGAATATCTGACACCATATTTTGCCTTTGGATCAGGAAACTCCTTGTACAGCTGTATACATGTTTTTATAGCCTTTGAAAGAAAGGGTATTGTCTTTAAATTCCTAAGAATACTCGGTCCAGCCCTCAAATTTAAGTGGAAAACCATCCCAGGCCCTTTTTTTTTTTTTTTTAACAAGCTGAACAATCGAGTGAACATGCACATTTGCCTTATTCTGGAGGTCGACTGGAGTTCATCTCAATACAACAAATCCAGGTACTACTGCGTATATGTGAAAGAAACTTGTACAGAAAGCTTTTTGTGGCTCCAGAGGGAGCTGTGTGAAGTCTAGTTCTGGAGGTGTGCAGAAAGAAGTGAGCTTATAAGACCTCGCTACATAGCCACTACTAGCATAACACACCTGAATCTTCAGCCAAGGTGTTGGCAAATGAGTTGCATTGTGGGTAATGTGTGTGCCAGGTTTTGACAAGGAAGAAGAGTGATAGCTTTGATTCTGCTGCATCCTTTTTCAAAACCTGCCCATTGTGTGTCTGACATGTTATAGGACTGCAGTGCTAAATGAGCAGAGTAATCTTTCACATGAAGAAATGGCTCAGGGTGTTTCTCAAAATACCAGAAAAGAAACTTTCATTTTCATTTTTTCCCTTTTTTCTGTCATCACCTGATCATCTATTACACAGTGCAAAAAAAAAAAAAAACCCTCCATGGCTGCCCTCTCTGCCACCTCCCAGCACCGCCCCATCTTCTCATCACCAGGGGAGACGATCCTCGTCAGAAGCGAGGCGTGATGAAGAGCGGCCTTATCACTCCAATACAAGAGCAAACACAGGAGTCTTTACAGCACGTCGTCTCAGAAAGCAGAGCACGGCAAGATTACTGCCCTTTAAGAAGCCCTAAGACACGACCAATCCCAAGTAGTGTTTTATCTTGACAGTTTGCGGCGCTTTGTTTGCCTTTTCTGTGAAGCCTGGGGATAAAAGAGCAGCCTCTGTGAGCTGTGTCTGATTAGGATCTAATTGTTAACATTCATGGTGCCTTTTTATTATCTAGCCTGGTGTTGCCATACATGCAGCAGGTAGAGGCCTTCTCAATGTTATGAAGGACTCTCCCCTCGCTGCTCTCGTGTGCTACTCAAGTACTAGTTAGCACTAAGGTGGCAGGAAAGGAGCCCCCAGCTCGTCGACATCAACAACAACAACAACAACAACATCAACAAACAGGAATTGATGGCGAGTGTTTATTATCTGGTTTAATTGCTCCTCATCTGGAGGATCTGACAGTTGCGGTTAATGAGAGAGGGAGAGGAGGCACGCGCTGTTGGCAGCGAGCTTCATAGTGTAAGACATGCGGGTGTGTGTGTGTGTGTGTGTGTGTGTGTGTGTGTGTGTGTGTGTGTGTGTGTGTGTGTGTGTGTACATACAGCTCAACAGAAGAAACTCAAGCATCAAATTGCTCGTCGAATGATTAAAATAGGCCCCTAAATGAGAGATTTCATGTCCAAACTGAGGCCTCATCGTACTGTAACCTATGTGTCATCGCACACACTCTGCAACAAATACACCTGTAAACCCGCAGACACACACAATCATACACCAGATCTTAGCCTCTGTGGACTGTGTACACTAATCAGATGCCGAGCAAAGACAGGATGTCACTGAAATCGAGCCTCTTCCTCAATTTTTCATCTGGCCTGCAGCAGCCCTGGCTCAGGTCCAACCAGGGACCTCCCTGACATTGTGCAGTGTCACGCACACACATCCAAGCACAGTTTGACAAAGAAAGCATCAAGACCAGTGGGCCTTTATGGAAGAGGGGATGCTCGGAGGAGGCCTTGAGGACAGGAGCAGTGTTCTCCTCGAAGAAGAAAGAAGCAAATGATGAGAGAATGAGGGAATTGAAACGTCTGCTGATGATATTGCCCCTCCGCTGAATGCCAGACACACACATGAACACACATATAAACACACATCACCACAACCACCATTAGAGACTTGTTGTCCCATTCATAAATTTCGCCCGTTGAGAAACACGGGCATATCTTAAACAGGGCATACCCGCCCCTTTTACTACTCCAGCTCAGCAGGCCCACATGGGAACAATTAGGGGTATACGCAAGTTTGGCGAAGGTCCGTAGCAACCAGCTGCATCTGTTTTTATTTACCTTTTTGCTCTGGTGCTGGATAATGTCATGAGCACATCTGCTACTGTGCAACGCAACCGTGGTTACATGCGTGGTTGACCCATGATTCTGTAATTACCCGCCGAGCGAGATGAAGAGGCCCAGCAAACCACTCAAAGCCACACGATGCCTTCCTCCCCCCTCTTCCTCCCTGCATCCCACCAGTGGCATGAAATCCCGCCTGCTTCGCCAGTACATGGTGCTGAGAGCTGGTAGCTGCAGAGCAGAGGATGCTGAAATGGCATTTAACTACCCAAAGTTGTCCACAATAGTAATTCTGACTTCATTTTGGAGTCATTAGATTGCCGGTCACTTAATGACACTCTCTTTCTATTACGTTGGATCAAATGTGGTTATTCTCAAATGAGCTGAGATGAGATGCACTTATCAAATTTCCCGATCTGATCTGATTGCTTGTTTGTGGTCACGTGGCACAAGCTGCACAGTCAGTCACCCGGTCTTGTTTTTGGACCACATTAAATAGAAATATTTCAGTTTTGCAGTATAATAGTGGTTTCTGCAGAAAATCAGGAGAAACGTGAAGTCCACACAAGAACTTGCAGTAAATGTTTCCACTCAGTGTTTCTTGCTTCAAAAAGTGACGACACCCACACATAGCTGGCCATGTAAGGGGAATGGGATTAGTCACAGGTGGCAAATTCAGTTACAGGGTAAAATGCTTCCATGATGTTTCAGAACTCTGAAATAACTCGCAAAAATCGTCACTTTCTCCACTTCCTCTTGTGTTTGTTTGAAATTCCGAGAGTTCACATTATCAAGCATCTTTACGCAGCAAGCTCAAAGTGGCCAATCAAGACAGGACTTGTTTATCATAATGGTGAGTGATTATGAGCAATAACAATGAAGACCATATATGGATCACTTCACAGAAGTAGTGTGTGTGGGGGTTGGGTGCCACCATGCTTAGCATCTCCCAGATGTGCAAACCATATGCTCTGACTGAAATTAAAACAAAAAAGAAACAGAGAAACATGAAAGGGGTTTTTAACTTTGTAAAGACAGTTAACAGTCGGTACAGATAGGGTAATGACCGAGAGAGGCCACATGAAAGAAGCGGGGATGTTGGCGTGCTTTTTGCACCACTTATTCCATTTCCTGCTCATAAGTTCACCGAGCAGATGGGGACCAAAGGCACAAGGAAGTTTAGATTTTCTGCCCCACAGCCCATTGTATATGATGCATGTAACTGCGCAACACTGCACTGTTATCATTTACAGACGCTTTGGTGCATACCAGGAGGTCACAATAACAAAGGTGAAAAAAAAGGGTGGAAACACAAGTGAAACATCTTCAGTCATTTTATTTCAAAGGATCTGGTTCATACCTGTAATTCTGAATACATTTAAGGAGGCCATATTTAAAGCAACTGATTGACTATACTGTCAAAGGTGACTGGCTAATTAAAGTAAACTTCCCTTTCTACCACATTTTGCATTGTTCAGTGGTAATTCATGAGTCACATACAGCTCAACTGACAGTGTAGACAAAAAGTTAATAAAATAGAAAATACATCTACTGCAAAAATCTGTAAAACTGGTTAACTCGTGGAAAAGAGGCATCTGCAGGCAGGCAGGCTGCCGGCCGCTCATCTCAAGAGCTCACTGAAAACACATTCAATAGTGCCCTCTCCTGTTGGTTCAGCACACTGCAGTAAAGCTCCACGGAGCAGCACCACAGCAGCTGGAATAATGTTCAGGGTCAGAAAATGGATTTTTAAATTTTATTTTATTTTTTTAAAACAAGAAAATCTAATTCGTAAAGCATCAATCTCACCCTGAGAAATCTAAATCTTCTAAAAGTCTGAGCTTCATCGCTAACAAGCAGACAGTCATTGAAAATCAAGTCTGCCAATTGTGAGTTTCTATGACACAAGGCCTCTCTGGAAGGTGGCATCAGCTGTAACAACGGCAGGGTCTTCTCTACATCAGCCTGTTGTGCTGCTCGGATAGAGACATGTTTATTTAACGCCTGCCTTGTCTGTGTCTGGATAATGTCCCCCCTCAGGCGGCGGCTGGCAGAGTTCTGGCTGTATTTCTGCTTGTATAATCAACCTTCACAGCACTGACTGACCATAGCATCACCTTTAAAGACTGTGAACAGACGCTACAGACCACGTGACACCAGTGAGAATTAAAACATCATAAGTGAATCAAAAGGCCTTAAAGCCAGCAGACTTTAAGGCCTTTCACTACACTGAAACTGCATTTGAAGTCTGGTCTGACTCTGAAAACACAAAAGCAAAAAAAAACATTTATTTATCACAGATTTTGTCAGCTTTCTAGTCCCTCCAAACCCACTTAAATCTTCTCTGTTTCTGCTGGTCTTTATTCCCAGTGGTTGTGTTGAATTGTTGGTATTCTTGCTCATGTGGATCAGTTGTGAGGAAAGATGTTTCGGGTGGTTCAGGTCTGGCTGATGACTCAAGGAATCCTGGTTCTGCTAAGGAGGAGTCTGTGGTTTCATTTCGAAAATCCAAAAAGCTTGTTTCAGTTGCATTAATGGCAGAAATGGTGTCGCCGTTAAACCCAGAAGACAAGGCCTCCATCTCTGTGCGATGAGAGCGAATTGTGGAAAACTCTGCAGTCACCTCTTTGAATGGGGGCACTGCGGAGCGCTCCAACGACGGCTGCTCTGTCATGAAATTCTGGTGTTTGAAGTTGCGCGTAGGCAGGGACGAGGTGTTTGGTCCAGGAGAGGATGTGATGTGTGATGCTACAGGCCTGACTATGGAGGTATGATTGCATGGTCTTAGAAAGGGTGAAATTAGTCCACATCCAAAAGCAATATTTATAATCCTGCATTTTCATTTAGACATTTGATTTCACAGTAATGTGGATTTTTAGCTGAAGGAGAAATGTTAATGTTTTTTTTTACACTAGAAACAGATTTCAGCACCTTCCAGTAACTCCATAAACTAAGACATCCCTGTATTGCATTGTATTGTTATTCCATCGACTCTTACTTCTCTTGAATGTTTGACCATCGCTGTGCAGAATGATGTACGACACGAGAAGGCTGTTTTCACACTCATCTGCTGAAGGGGGAATGTTTGGCTGAGTTCACCTTAAATCTGACTTTAACAAGTGTACAGTATGTACAAGCAGCACTTTGTGAGCGCGTAGTCCAACTTGAACTTTGCTGTGAACAAGGAGACATCGGGTGTCCAGCAGTTAAACTTTTGAAATTAAGAAAATGTTTGCATGTTTGTAGATTTTGTATTTTTTTCAGGAAAAGAGTGTGCTGAGGTGGCGTTAAGAATTATTAACAAAATCAAAGTTCATTTCATTTTTCTCAGTTTTGTTTTTTTTTTTCAAATGTTGAGTTTTTTTTCTGCGAGTCACTTTCGTTTGAACTTTTATCTCACTTTAAATTGTATGAAAGGAGCCATATAAAGTGAGATGAGTGGTTGACTGAGCAACAAACAAAAGTAAGTGTCTGGTGTGACAACAGTAAAAGCCGTTCAATGGCTAGTGGTCAAAATATCATCCAATAATTAATCACCACTTTAGTTTTACTGTGTTCATCAGCAGCACACTCACCTGTGCATGGCAGTGTGTTCTCCATGGTCCAGTGCATTTTGTGATTTGTCTCTTTGAAGGTGAGCACAACATCCACCCTGTAGAACGGCTGCAGGAGTTGTTTGTGGTCTGCACAGGCCTGTAAAACAAAGCTGGTTTAGATGTTTTACATTGTAATGCACAGTGCTTATGTTTTAACAAATGTCAGAAACTGGCCTAACTGTGCGAAACAAAATGCACTACCTGTTGTTTCAGCACTAACCTTGGTCTGGAGTATTTGGGCTGTAGGAATGATCAGTGTCATAAATTCACTCGTCTCATGCACGGTGAAATTATCTGTCTGGGGCACCGACACATTACTGACTGTCAGCGCTTCGTTGACGTTGCTGCCTCGCTTGGTCAAACCCATGCGTCGTTTGAAAATGTGCAGCACCGTATCCTCTGCTGTGGACGTGGTCACTGAAAAATACATCAGGGATGAGATGTGTCAGTAGGACAGATGTAGTTACTTTTCAGATAATGAAACACATGACAAACTTAGAGGACACATTTTTTGGCTTTTGACCCCTTACAAATGAGCTGCTTGGAGCTCTCTGTAAACATCTCAAATGGTTTCATTTAAATATCTCTTTAAGGCCCAAAGAGATAAAATTATGCAACATTTTAAATGAATGCATAGTGAATGTAGATATTTGAAGCAGACCCCCTCAGATTTTGTGGGCCTGACCACAAGATTGGGAACCTCTGTATTAAATTACCTAACTGTGGATGAAGTAGTGAAAAGGAGCTCCACCTCGACCAGCTGCAACAGTAAAATGCTGTTTTCACATGAATACATCAGTATTAATCTAATCATGGCATATTAACTGACAGAGGCTATTTCTCTGCAGATACTTTTACTGTAGATATTAGATAGATGGATTAGATTTGACATATATTTAGATATATATAGATAAGTAAATGTTGCTGTTAATACTCCTGTATCATAAAGTATATACAGCCTAGTATTTCAACATTGTTGTATAAGTACTTCTTCCACTGTTGACTGAGATAAACATGTTCAAGCTTGGGTCATGGCAAAGGAAAATAAGTCTACTTACTGTTTCTTACTGCTTGCTACTCACCTTTTGGACACGTGGCTTCCATGCTGTAGGCATACTGACCACTGACCAGCTTCAAGGCCAAGAATTCCCCTTCATTTTCCATCACCTGCATTGACCACAGTCCAAGATAGCTCTGTGAATTTCAGCCGTAATGCTGCAAACAGTCACTTGGTGGCAGTGTGATGTCAGAGGTTTCTTACTTTGACTGGGCTCAAGACCTCCTTCCTCCTGCCTTGAACTGTAATGTCTGGTCCGCTCATGTTAGCGTTCATCTGGATCAGGCTGGCATCCTCCAGAGCTACAATGAGGCGATCACTCAGAGACAGAGACCAGTGCAACTGTAATGCAAACATTCAGAGACATAAACACAGTAAGACACGTCCCCTCCGCCTGTTTTCTTTCTCTCATTCAAACACATGCACAAAATATGTGTTTATTTTCATAGTGCAATCATATTTTCAACAGCTGATTTCATCACAGGACTGATTTAATATTAGTACCTCATTATCCCAGTTGTCATAGGGAACTTGTCTTGTCACCTACAGACATACACAAATCTTGTCAGAACGACAAATAACTAAAGTGCTTGGTTAAAACAGAGGAAATTTACACAGCAGTTACCTGGATAAACTCTGGGTCACACTGGATTTGCTCTCTGCTGGGCAGCACAGAAACCACGGGGCACTTCATTATAAAACTGTGAGGTCTGCCTCCGAATCGGTTTATCCTCTTCACCAAATTCAGTGTCAGGACGTGGTAGCCATGCTGAACAATCAACACACAGCCAGAGGTTTATCACCATCGAGCCCAGCTGCAGGGGTTTATGAAGAGACTTTATGAAAATGGTTTGGATATGTCTTCAAGGAGGGACATACCTGTTGCTGCACCAAACATCCAGTGTAACTGACCCCAAAAATGAAGTTCTCATCTGGGTCTTTGTGCAGAGAAAATCCACAGGCAGACAGCTGCAGGTTCAGGTGATCCAGAGATGCGAGGTTGACTTGTGAAAGGCAAAAGTGATTCAGAAGGCCCATGTGACATGTTTTATCTCAATACAGTGTTCTTCTTTTGTGTCAGAAGTAATTACCTCGGATCTGTAAGGCCCCAGACAGCCAGACACCCAACCCTTCAATCTGCGCACTGTGGATCCACATTTCCATGTTTTCAGAAAAACACGACACATCTCCTTCTGAAAATGCAAGCACATGTTTTAATGTATTGTGAGAAAGCGCCGGGAACAACTGCATGTCATCACAGACTAAAGGTTTACCTGTTAGTTTTGCTATTGGGGTGTCAATCCACTCTCTTTTCTGGATGGAAAACACATTCCTCATGATGAAACACTGCAAAACACTGAGGAAACGAAGAATTGAGAGCACATTCTGAAGTTAGTCAATAGTTCAAGTCCATTTTTGTACATTATGCTACTCACATAGTCCTAAGCAGGATGCTGAATTTTATCTGATCCATGTTGCTTCTGCTGACAAAAACAGTCAGTAGGCAGTCTGAAAGCCGCCTATTTGTAGGTGAGTGGGCTGATGTTACTGGGGAGGAGAAAACACAGGTGTGTTTGCTTTGACATGTTGAAAGAAAGTAATAAAAAAAAAAGTCACAGAGAATGATCAATGTCTCCAGCATGTGTGAAAAGCAGTTGTAGAACCTCTGATTGGTCAAGGTTTTTGTCATTAAAAACTGTGATGATCTAATTTGAATGAACCTCGTCACATCCAGTTTTCCCCTTTTATTTTACCTTAGGTAGTTTTGACATAATCTTGTGCCACAGTATCACATGTACTCTGTGTCACTCTGTTCCTGAAATTATGTGACTTTTACAATGAGTGAGTGTGGGTGTTACAACCACACCTTATGATTAAGATTTGGCACATTAGACATTATCACTATCACTATCACTATCATATTTAATCAAAATCACTATTTGTTGTTTTCTGAAAATGTAGGCAAAAATATAGATGAATCTCATTTTTCACATGACACAGGTTTTCATGACGTTAAATTCATTCAATCCTTCAATAGAATTTCTCAGTGCGCAACTTTTGTTTCGGCCTTTAAGGTGAATCTTTACGACTAGACTTCAAAGGGTGACACGCGAGCTTTAAGATGCCCATGACACGTTATAAAATACGCCACAGCTAATTAAGTTATCCGCATTACTTTTAAGTGGAATTTCCAAGAGTTAGACGCCAGCTGGTGATCTGATATCAAACAATTAAGTAAATGTTTTTCATTTTAACTTTTGGCATCCCTACAAAAATTAACAGTGTGCCCTCCCAAATACATGATGTCATCTCCACAAGCGACGCGGCCATTTTGTTAGCTAGCTTGAGGTTAGAGAGGTTAGCCGTGTAACGTTTCAGCTGCAAATATTCTCTGTAGTCTGAGCATTTCGTATTCAAATCTCACCGAATAAGATAACTTGTCGATGTTATTATTTGCGCACAGTTTCAGCCACACGGTCGTAGACAACAGGAAGACTCGTGTATTTGTTGACAGTACACACCGCGCGAAACTGGATGGTCATTCATTTTTCAAGCTGTCTTGAGTTTGCTAGCCTGTTAGCTAGCTGGCTAACTTGTTTACGCGTGCTCTTAGCAGAGAAGAACAAACACAGTATATGTGGCCGCAAGCTATTAACTGTTTGAGAGTTGTGGAGTGAGTGATAGCGCTCACACAGCTCGTCTTATCTGCGTTTCGCTGCCCTTTCGTGTCCGTTGCGTCACCCAGCTAACAGAAGTAAACTTCAACGAGGATAGACGCTACAAACTCGTGCGCCTCATTCCGGTGTTTACCAAGTTAAAACCTTGAGCTCCATCAGCTGATTCCACTTGGACCAGCGCTTAGCCATTCAGAGACCATGTCAGAGTTGTACATTCGTGTGGCTGAGGATGAAAACGAAGAGCCCATGGAGATCCCCTCAGAGGACGATGGTACGGTTTTGCTATCATCGGTAGCAGCACAGTTTCCAGGGGCGTGCGGGCTGCGGTACAGGAACCCAGAGTCCCAGTGCATGAGGGGAGTCCGGCTCGTGGAGGGTGTCCTGCATGCGCCAGAGAACGACTGGGGGAACTTGGTCTATGTCGTCAATTACCCCAAAGGTGAGACAGGGATGGGAGAGACGATTTGCTTCTGAAATGAATCGGTGCTTCTGCAGAGCGTGTTGGATGAGGCTACATTCATTTTACCCAACAAATAGGCAACAGAGCCTGGCCTCAATGTAGAGAAATGATAATGCTCCATTGTTCAACTCTATTAGCTTGCTTCTGTCTTTGTGGCAAAAGTGAAGACCTGTACCTGTTTTAGTGTCAATGCACTGATGCTCACAGCCAGGTTTGTAGACAGAAATGTGTTTTAAGATGGTGTGGACGATCTCGACTGGCCTGCAAAAAGCCCTGTCATTCAACCCCTTTAACACAAGGTCTTATCACCCAACATCAGTGCTTGCCTTCTTTAACACTCCTGTGGCTGGATGGGAGCAAATCCCTGCATCCCAGTCCCAGTGCTGTGGAAAGCCTTCAAAGGAGAGTGGGAGCTGTTGTAGCAGCCATTGTTGAACAGCCACACATGCATCACATGTTGAAGCTGGTCAACCACCAGACAGTGAAGAGTTTAGAGGGTCATTGTTTGACCTTTCACCTCATTTCAATGAGAGTTGTATTGACATCCAATCGGCTCTTTTTCTTAATGTTACTCTTATCTATTTATTCTCCACAGACAACAAAAGGAAGATGGATGAAATAGACGCTGCCTCAGCTGTGAAAATAAAAAGGGGCTTTCAGAAGACATCAGATCTCATTGTCCTCGGGCTGCCATGGAAAACAACAGAGCAAGACCTGAAAGATTATTTCACTACCTTTGGTGAAGTCATCATGGTACAGGTACAGACATCTTTTCAGGCTCTGAATATTTCTGTCAACATTTCTTTGAGTGAGAGTGTGATAAGGATGTGTTTCTGTTTGAGTTAAAATTGGGAATAAAGCTTGCATTTCATCTATGTTACTTCAGGTCAAGAGAGATGCAAAAACCGGTAACTCAAAAGGGTTTGGGTTTGTCCGGTTCACTGACTATGAGACACAAACCAAAGTGATTGCTCAGAGACACATGATTGATGGACGATGGTGTGACTGCAAACTCCCCAACTCAAAGGTATTTTGGGCACCATTTTTTAGTTCAGAGCAGAGTCAAGAACTTCATCATAAAAATGCATTCAGATTGTATTTGGGTCAATGATCAGTTAAGACATTGGTGGTCATTTCTATTTCTGCTGCTAGATGACTTGTTTAGTCTTTCATGTTAATACTGAATGCAGTTTGTTGTTGAAAGAGAAACAAACTTAGCATATACCACAAATGTTGATTAAATGTCAGAGAGCTAATTCTGAAATAGTCAGAAACATTACTGACAGCATCACGTCGACTGCTTCATTTATTGCCGTGCCTCTTTGTCCTCTCAGGCGTGTCCTGATGAGCCCATGCGGAGCCGTAAAATCTTTGTTGGCCGCTGCACAGAGGACATGACAACTGATGAGCTGAGGCAGTACTTCATGCAGTATGGTGAAGTCACTGATGTCTTTATCCCCAAACCTTTCCGGGCGTTTGCTTTTGTCACATTTGCAGATGACCAGGTGAGATTCACCATAAATGGCAGAGTTTTGTCCCTTAATTCAAGGCGTAATAATGGCTGTCATGATGATGTTCTCCTGGCTTCTTTCTCAGGTCGCCCAAGCCCTGTGTGGAGAGGACTTGATCATCAAGGGCGTCAGTGTGCACATCTCCAATGCTGAGCCTAAACACAATAATAGTAGGCAAATGATGGATCGAGGGCGGTTTGGGGCTGGTGGGTTCAGTCAGGGCTATGGCAGTAATCGCGGTGGGCTAGGCAGTGGTAGTGGAGGGGTTAACTTTGGGGCTCTTGGTCTTAACCCGGCCATGGTGGCTGCTGCCCAGGCAGCACTGCAGAGCAGTTGGGGAATGATGGGCATGCTGGCTAACCAGCAGGGTCTGACTACGACAGCCGGCACAGCCACTACGACCCGAGATCAGACCTATAGCTCTGCCAGCACCAGTTACAGCAGCCCCAGCTCAGCTAGCCTCGGGTGGGCTGCAGGCACTAATACTGCCTCCAGCAGTGGCTTCAGCTCCGGCTTTGGTAACTCTATGGAGTCGAAGTCTTCTAGTTGGGGAATGTAGATAGTTTCGAGTTGACCTTTTCTGTTGCTGTTAGGTTAATCTGGTAAGTATACCTGTAGGGGGGAACTGCTTATATCTTATGTTCCTATTATTTAAAAATACACTGCCTTTTATTTTGTTAAAGAGAACATTTATACTTGTGTGTGACTGATTATGTAGTCATGCATTGAATGGGTGAAAAGTTTTAGTGGAAACTGCCGCACGTTTTTTGTTTTTTGGAGAAAGTGTCACACTGTGCATGCAAATTAATATTTATAAACATGCACGAGTATCCGGAGAGCTCCGTCAGCCACCTGTAAAATCGGCTTGTTATAATTATATATATATATATGTGTGTGTATGCATCTTTTTGTTTGACGTCTTTTGGAAACGCCTTCATGAAAATCTCTTCTGCAGTTCACCAACTCTTTCCCAATTTCCTGGGAGGAAGCTCCTCATTGGCAGCAATGTTCGACAGATCTCAGTATCAATTCCCCTCTTCCCATGTGTAAATGCTTTGTCATCAAAGAACACAGCTTCACTCTGCATATACTGTGTTAGACGGTGGGTGTTGTCTTTTTTTCCTCTCCCCTTTTTTATGGATATAGAAATCGTGTCTGCTCTTGTCGCTTTTCGAGATCAATGAGTGGGATTGGTGTTGGACCGAGTGAGAGTGAGCGAACGGGAGAGCGAGGGAGCACGTGTGAGAAGGACTGTCTGTGCACATTTCTTTTTTAAGGGACAAATGCCTGCGAGAGTTGAGAAGAACCTGTGGCTTTGTGCGAGTGTGAGAGGAAGAAGCAAGTACGAGTGTGTTCCTAAGGGCCATCACAAGGACATTTATTGCATCTCGAGATCCCTATGGTCTCTGCTTTCTCTCATCGTTTTCTATCAACTTTAAATTCTTTAAAATCGCAGTGAAATGTCAAGTGCTATGAGTATTTGTATTCTTTCGTAGCTTTTTCTTGCTGTCTGATTTGACGTGAATGCTGTGTCTGGTTGTGTGCTTTCTTTTCTCCTTGTTACCACCCTCTCTGTGTGAAGATGTGACTTTGTGCTGAAGTCTGTATGGGGGAAAACAACTGAAAGCATGTTGGACGTTTGCAAGTGAGCTCAGAGGTTGACGTGGTGAATGTTTGACAAGTTCCCATCGAAAGTTTGTGTTTGAAGTGGTTACGAATGCATTTTCTATGTTTTGTGAATCAAAGGGAAAGTCTGAAATAAAACTGAATTTGACTAGGTATGATACACTCTTGACAGTGACTTATTTTTGCCTTTACATTAATTGAACTGCCAACACTTTAATTCACATGTATAGGGACCTCGGACATGGACAGCCCAGGTTTTCGTCTGAATCCAGATTGGAGTCAGTTATGGAGAAGCTGAAGACATTGTGGGGTGGGCCGGCACAAACCAACAATGGAATTGCTGCACGACTGCCTTAATCCTGAAAAGG
Organism: Chaetodon trifascialis; assembly: GCF_039877785.1. Classification (NCBI taxonomy): domain Eukaryota; kingdom Metazoa; phylum Chordata; class Actinopteri; order Chaetodontiformes; family Chaetodontidae; genus Chaetodon; species Chaetodon trifascialis. The sequence goes on from NC_092063.1 coordinate 17,650,902, forward strand.
ATCTTCTTCACCTCACTAGCAAGAAACCTTCGACCATCCCGTAATGAAATTTAGACCGGACCATACTCAATTGGGCTGAGGTACTTGTTTATACCTACAAATGTCACAAATAGGACCAAAGTCGTACCTGCAGTTTGACAGTGATCATGCGTAAGTTTTTTTGTTTGCTTTCCTAAACTTGTGAAACTAAGCTTGCCTTAAATCTCTCACCTGCATTTCTGTCAGTAAATGCTTTATTCCTTGTGCTCATAAGTATTAACTGGTCGGTTTCTTTTCAATGTGATCAAAAAGAATTTCAATAAGGCAGTGTGTGCTCTTGTTATTTTGTCTACATGGATTGTAAACTGGTTGGATTGTATGAGATGAGTGATTTTCAAAGGGACTTCAACAACTAAACATGCCAGCAGGAATTCACACTTTCTGTATTGAAATATTTTAGTATTGCGGTGTAAAATAAAAGTTTTGAGTTTTTAATCACCTGTCGTCTCTCAATGTAGATAAAATGTAGATTGCTAGGAGCATTTCTGACTGGGCTCCACTTCCAGCTCTTATCTTAAACCATTTTCCGTGCCTTCAGTGTGATGCCTCTTTCAGATTTCATTTGGAAGCTTAGTAAAATGTGCTGAAAGTGTAGTTTTCATGTTCTGTCTGTTGGTGGTGCTAATGGGCCATTTCATAACAGCTTGTGGGACAAGACTCCCAAGTCGCCTTTTCTATATATAGAAATGCAAACCTAATAACTTTGGTTTGTAAGTGGTTGTAGGAGGTTTTGTGTTTTTTTTCTGTGCTCATAGAGATTTGGTTACACACCAGCTGAGGGACTTTATTTGAATGAAAATATGAATTCGTAGGTTTCCTGCAGAAGCACACTTGTGATGCCCAGTGAAAGACCAAAGGAGCTCATAAAACGTTGTATACAATTCAAGACTAAAATACATTCCTGCTGGGTGTTACATATTGTAGATATTATTAAATTCAATTAGTAATTTAGAAAGTGTGACATCAGTTCCTCAACCTGTCAGTGAACAGGGGTTTTCGAAGGAGGAGGTTATTTAAATAATGAATCTTTGTACTGTATCACTAATGGAGAATTTAATTGAAGCTCGCTGCTGTTAACATGGGTGCACAGTGTGAAGTGTAGTACTTTGTCCTGCTGATAGCAGGTCGAGAAGCTCTTCCAGGAGAAGTTCTTGCAGGGTGGTCTGTCCTTGGAGGTGATGTGGTTTCTGAGGGTCCTCCCTGGATCCATGAACCCAAACTGTAGCTCAGTGGTTCATGAAAGCATCTGCTGCAGCTCCCTCTGCTCCTTCAGCAGTTTCTAATGAAAAGCAAAATCAGGTTCAGCCTTTTTTTATTTCCTTAAAATATGCAAGCAAGGATGCAGTTGATACAGAACAGGTAGAGAGTCAAGACACCAACACAGCCAAAATAAGGAATATTAGAGGGAAAATACACACATTGAACCTCTGATATTTTAACATTAGATTGATCTCACAGAAATCATCAGATTAAACAATTTGTTAAAATGGACTATCAACTGACCTGATTGTGTAAGAGTTCTAGGTTGCCATTGGTTTGTAGAGCATGAATAATACCTGCGTCGGTGCAGACAATGAAGACCGGACGCATTATAATGGCTGTTCTGTTCGTTCGAGACCAGACTTTAACCACTGCTGCCTGATTTAAACGCTCTCACTCGTGAGCATTAATTCAGTGGACATCAAAGGTATGATCACCAAACTCTGCATGAACCTACACACAATTTTGTCATGTCCATATTTATCCCCCATCCTACATTTGGTAAACAGTCAGGATAGAACCATCTGTTTTCTGTAAATATTGCCTGTGTAACTGAAGACAACTAAACGTCGGTTCCTCTGCTCTACAGCCCTCCATTGTTGTCCATAATTAAGCCACTGTTACACTGGCTAACCTTTTCCCTGCCGATGATCAATAGATGGTCAGTCGTACATAAACTGTCCTGCTGCTGGAAATACTCTCAATGCATCAATATAGTATCGTGACCAGCATATGCACGATATATATAAATACATATATTTTAGTCAGTTTAAATTTACAGTGCTCAGTTGTTTAAGCCATTTTAGTATCTGCAGTATATATGACCTGTTTTTAAAGATTTCTGTATTTCTCCAGTGGGGACCAGTGGGTTTGTGCTGAATTGTGGGTTTTGATCTTTTCATTAAGGGTTACTCGTTGATATTCACCGTCTGGTCATTTTGTTGAAATCATTTCAGAGATTCAGGAAGTGGAGATCGTTTGATCTCGATGGAAACCATTTGCTTCTGTTGTCCAGTCTTCCTCCTCCTGCTTCATTATGCATCATCATCGTCATGCTGTGTGGTGTCACCCCGCTGCCTGCTTTGTCTGCAGATGACTCAGTGGCCTCATCCTCCACCTGCGCTGCCTCCACTGAGCTCTAATAGCCTCTTGTGCTCTAATGCAACCTCCGCTTGGCATCGGGCCTCATTAAGAACACACAGCCTCTAATTGTAGAGAATGTTCTGTCCTTTGGATTAATTAAGCATTAGAGAAAAGGGATAGGGACACACACGTTTATTTTTTATTAACCAACAGGACGAATCCCAATTACTGAGTAGCAATGATTTGGTAGAGGGGCCTCCCTGAGGGCCCGTAGTGGTGAGCCTCAGTCTGATAATGGAGCAGCCTGTTTATGGTATGAAGTGCACCGCAGTGAAGCATATGAATGACAGTGCTTATATTGTTTGTTCTGCGCTCCCCTTCAGGATCAAAGCTGTGACAGGAGGTGTCAATCGAGGAGGTCTTTGAAGGGTCCCAGGACGGTTGAATAGAAGACAGAGGCTTGACATAAACATCAACCTGGCAATCACCAAAGCTATTGCAGCACAGGTGCACTGAGGTGAGGCTTTGTTTAATGTTTAGCAGCAGGTGTAATAGCAGCTGTGACACACTCCTGTCAGATACAACATCCCTCACTGGCTGTGGGGGTGTAAGCAGCGCTGCCTGTCTCAGCAGCTGAGGATCCCCTGATGAGACTTCAGATATCACAGCGGCAACAGAGTGCTAACAGGGTTAAATGAAGGGTTTTATTCGGTTGTTTCTTCATACATGCTTCACTAGAACCACATCTTTGTTTCTAAACTGACCTGAGTTAATGTGAGGATGTTTTCTGACACCAGCCAGTTTACTGATCTATTCACTGACTTTTTTAGTAATGTTATTCCCAAAGGCATTAGTTTGTTTTGATGTTTGTTGGTTTCAAATATACACTGCTCAAAAAAATTAAGGCAACACTTAAATTGCACATCAGATCATGATGAACGAGTTATTCAAGTTGAAAATCTTTTCTGATGTACATCGCATAATTTGTTGGGAACAAAATGATTTAACAACAGACAATGGAAACCAAAATCATCAACCCACTGAGGGCAGGATTCAAAATCACAGTGAAAATCTGAGTAAAGTGTGAATCAGTAGTGTGTACCCACCGCCAAACCGCTCATACTGGATGATGTTACGGGCAGCATAACGTTCACTACAGCGTCTCCTGACCAGTTTGGTCAAAAACGTGGACACCAGTAGCCTGCTGGAGGCTCTGGCAGTGCGCCTCCTGTTCCTCCTCGCACAGTGGAGCAGTTACCGGTCCTGCTGCTGGGTTGATGCCCCTCTATGACCCTGGCCACCTCTCCTTGTGTAACACTGGTCTCCTGGTCTCTCCACTGTGCTCTTGAGACTGTGCTGGGAGGCACAGCAAACCTTCTTGCGACCGCACGTGCAGATGTGTCATCCTGGAGGAGCTGGACTACCTGTGCAACCTGACCGGGCTGCAGGTACCGCCTCATGCTACCAGTCGTGACAAGGACACGAACAGACCTCAAAACGAGAGAAGAATCCTTCAGGAAGGATAAGGAGAAGGACAGGAATTGTCTGTGGCCACCACGTGCAAAACCATTCCTGTTTTGCGGGTTGTATTGCTTTTGCCTCTCCATTGCACCTGTTGTCACTTTCATTTGCACCAAAGCAGGTGAAGCTGAGCCACAATCACTCGTGCTTCCTAAATGGACACAGTGATATCCCTGAAGTTTAACTGATGTGGTGTTAGACTGCGATGATTAAGTGTAGAGAGATGTCAGGAAATAAGAAAAACATCTGCATGTGACCTGGGGGCTTCAAGGTTCAGGGTCAGTATCTCAACCCTTAGGCCACTATGGCCCCCCACCAAACAGCGGGGCCCCTCATCACAGGCTGAATGTGTCGATGAGTTGTGAGCATTTTAACCAGACTGATTTCCTCCTCTACTCAGAAAATAAAAAAACTTCATGCAGCATACAGTTCATTTCAACTGTTCCTACTTACAAGAGCTGTGGTACACTGTGTATATTTAGACTGGACTCGACTGGGACACCTGCTCAATTTAACCTTTATTTTATTAATGTATTTATAATATTTAATCTTTATTCAGATGGTCAGAGACTTTGGTTCAGCTTCTGTTGTAATTAATCTTACATTAAAACAATGCTGCAGCCTCAAAACTAACTATAACTACCATTAATGTATATGTCTCGTTATTGTGCCCATCTTGTCTGGACATGTCCGACACTGTGAATCGTTTGCTGTTTTATTAACACCAGTTTTTAATTGCATTTTAATGAATTAGGGTGTATAAAGAAACAGGTGTTGGGTCTTGGGGGCCACCTGCTGGACAATCACTAAAATGACAAAGCATGAAATTATTTATACATTTCACTGATGGCTCCATTCATGTGACCATCCCCATCACGGTTATGTTTACAGTCCTGCTTATCAGTCAGATAAATCTTAAATCTGATTACAAATTTCAGATGAATTTACTGGAAAGTTAGGCCAGGGGCCAATGAGGTGTATTTTTTAAAGACAGGGCTTCCTCATTTTCTGAGACAGTTTTGAACATTTTCACAATTTCCCTGAATAACCACGGCACTTACTTCAATAAAAAAATGTGTCACAAGTATCCTGATTGTCAACAGTTGTATTTCGATGCATTTAGGGGTCTGGATACAGGTCTACAAATACATTTTTACTGTTTTCACTCACTGGAACAACCAATTTGTAGAACTGTGCAGCCTGAGTGGAGTTGTGCACTCTGTAGCTTGTAAAATGATATCATGTATTAATATTCAGTGTATAACTGTCAGCTCATTTAAATCAGGGTTGCAAACATTATTATTTGCTACAGTTTTTACTTAAAGTAAATATATCTGCTGAATGATTTTAATCATTCTAAATGCTAAATTATTGTCTTTTACTAGCTTCTGTTTTTAATTTTCCTTTAAATGTATTTTATTTTTTATCTTTCTATTCTCTTCTAATTTTTTTTTTCTTTCTCTCTTTCTTTGAAATGTATGATTTTAATGTATTTTTATGCTTCTGTAAAGCACTTTGAATTGCGCTATACAAATAAATTTGCCTTTGCCTATATTTGCACACTTCAGGCATGCACTGACACACCGTGAATGGACCAGTGGCTCTCAGTGTCTGTCTTCCACCAGGCAGCCCTTTTACACTGAATATCCTGTTTATATCTCTGGCAACTTATGTCACTTGTTGCTTAATTTAGCGCTACACACAAACACATCTCAATCCTGTTTACAGCACCCAGAGAGTGAGGACCATACAAGCTAATTATAAAGGGATTGAAGTCTTTATTTAGCCTAACACAGTACAGTGCAACAGTTCACCTTAATCCAGTGTTAACACGGTGAACCCTAGGCCCAACATGACAGGTGAACGTAAGACAGCATAGTATCAATAGCATCCAGATGGAGTCAACTCTTTGTTGCTACTCCTCAGTCGCAACACCAGAACGCACAGGTGGAGAGTTTACAACAAACACAATCTATGATTCCACTTCTTGATAAATAAAACTGCAACAACACATCTTTGAGGGGAGTAAAAAGTTGGATTAAGGTCATTGCTGAGGTGGGCGGCTCCTAAATATTCAGGCTTGGTTGTAAAGATGGAATGTGCAACATGTCTTCTTCCCTCACAGATAACTTCCATTCGTCTTCGGCCTCCCGTCTTTTTTTTTTTTTTTCGTGTTTTGAGTGATGTGCTGATGAACCTTATGCGTTGTAGGATGAAGAGGAGACCTTTCCACCGTGGCCCGTCCAGTTGGTGTGGATGAAATGCCCGGGCTTTGACAGCAGTTCATATGTGTGGGCTCCAAAATAGTCCCTCTGGGCCTGAAAGAACAAAACACAACATGAACAACACCTGGCACCCACAAAGACAAATTTCATCTACAAAGAGCGCAGCTAATGATAAATTTAACGACTGAGAAATACATCCATCTTCAACTTGTTTTGTTCAACCAACTACAGTTACATAAACAAGGGGAAAGCAGCAAATCCTCCCATTTAAAACCAGTTAGAGTGTGACAAATGATTAAACCTGACAAACTGTTTCAGCTCTATATTTAAATGCTGAACTGAACTACAGAACACACACACAGCTTACAGCTCTAAGATCCCAACACAAACACACACCACAGCCCCACGTGACCTTTTTAATCTGATATATCTCCACTCTCGACCATATGCTCAGTGGGCTCTGCTCTGCTGCGTCTACTGTTGTTTTACCTGGATGAGGTTTGCTGGCAGCTGTTCATGCCTGTAACCATCGTAGAAAGCCAGAGCTGTGGTGAAACAGGGCATAGGGATGCCATGCTGGACTCCAGTGCTGACTGTTGTGCGCCATGACTCCTAAACAAGGAGATTAGACAGGTTAACAAATGTTCATGGAGCTCCAGTGTAATGTGGTGTTAATGTGGTCATGTTCATAAGAAGCCAAGAGCAAGAGGTCTTCACAAGGTCACTCCGAGCTGCGTCTACATTATGTGAGGGTGTGTTCGATTTGAACACTAAAGGTACAAACATTAACGAGCTAGCAGCTGCTTCTTTTCCTTCTGTGGGGAATTAACCATTTTAAATATTTCACCAAAACAAGCCAGAATGTTTTTTGCCCTTATACCAGCATTATGATTGGTGCAGCCAGACCTTTTTCCAGCGCTGGCACAGCCCACTGTGTCCTTTCTTTAGCAATACAGTGTAAAATTAAACCAGATTTCAGTTTGAAAACTATCTGCCGAACACGGCGTCTCAGACAGGTGACGATTAAATCAACCGGTGGTAGTGTTTGTAAAAGAGGAAACAACTTGTGCGTGTCTGTGTCAATGAGGGTATTGCAGCTCGGTCTGTGGACACTTCCTCCTTCCTCATACCTGACAGTCCTGCACAACATTGCTGAAGAAATTGTCCAGCAGCAAGTTCTGCAGCTCGGCATCCCTGTCAAACGCCTCTTTGATTTTCCCCAGGAAGACACTGGTGGGGGGAGGAGAGGGCAGTGTTAGCCAACAGACATCTCATTGGATAACTGTAAAATGCATTAAACCAATACCATGACCAGGTTTCCATTCAAACAAGTACAAGGTCCCAGCGACAATGCACAGGTTGAAATGTGATTACATACTGCGAGTCACACTGAGCGTTTTATTTGTTTTTGGTTTATGCAACGTCTCTGGTATATTACACAAAGCAAACCAGTGTCACAACCATAGTTTCCTCATACTTTAGCTTTACAGGAAGGGTCCAATTTTATTTCATCTAGATTTCTCAACCCAGCAGTACACTTATGTTGGGGAAAACAGGGTTAGTTATTTCCTTTATGGCACTACATTAAGACTTATGGAAGACCCTTTACCCTATAATTGTTCCACAATTTAAAAATCCTGAACTTTATAATACTTTACAAAGAGATTAAATCCAAAAAAATCTCTCCATGTTATTCTTGATTTCTCAAGAGGCTCTCTCTTGCACTGCCGAACCACAGTTTGCACTGTCAGTGTGAAAGCTGCTGGTTGAAATAAAGCTGCAGAATTTGCGATGTACCTCCGGATGATGCAGCCTCCTCTCCACATCAGAGCGATGGCACCGTAGTTCAGGGACCAGCTGAACTCTTTGGCTGCCTGTCGCAGCAGCATGAAGCCCTGAGCGTAGGAAATGATCTTGGAGGCGTAGAGCGCCTGTGGAGAGAAAAATTAATCATTTTTTTGTGACATAGAAACAGAATTTGAAATAAATAAAAGCCATTGTAAAAATAATAACAAATGATCAAAAGCAGCTAAATCTTGTAGGTCGGCAGAGTGCCTGAAGGTGTTAAATAGGACATAAACTTAAACCAAACCCGAAAATTGTAACCTCAAGATGTATCTAGTAAACTGAGTCTGAGCTCTACTGTGTTCTACCTTTCTGATGTGTTCCAGGAAGGCAGCCTTGTCACCGCTGAATTTGACCCCCTGTGGCCCTGAAAGACTCTTGCTGGCCTCCACTCTCTCATCCTTTAGAGAGGACAGACATCTGGCAAAGACAGCCTCCCCTGAAACAGACAGACAGAGAGAGAGTGGAGGAGACAGGGACAACGAGGTTAGCCTTCTGCATACATGTCATTATTGGAGCATCGCATAAAAACAGAGAGCAGTCTGGAAAAAGCCATTTAGATTTCCACAAAGCGACAAATGATTACATAGGTTATGCTGCAGAAACACCTTGCCTACATCAGCATGACTCAGCAGTAATAACAATACTGTTGTATGAGCAGGACTTGCCACCACTACTACATTAGAAAAAACAAAGACTTGCCATTTGCCACCTTAAACATGATATTTGTCACTGTATGGCGACACTGTAAGAGGAAAAACTGTTGGGTGAGCATGACTTGCTAAAAACAGCAGAGCCAGGTGCTGCAGCCCACAGGCAGAGAGAGTGACAGTGGGCAGTGGGTGAACTACAGTGGTGAGAAATGTATGCCATGTATATGTGTACTGTACTGGCCTGACAGACTGGTTCATCCCTCAAACAATGAAGCCTTTGTGCTGCCGTCCTCTCTCTATCGACACCACCGACAGGGACTGAGCAAACGTAGAATTTCTCCTGTCTGATCTGAACAATGGTTGCAGGGATTTGGTGACAGGGAAGTTTCTGATACAAAATATCCACATGACTGAACTTTTACTGAAAGTGTAATTTTGACTTAAACAACACGCTCTAAAAGTGTCTCTTTTGAGGGGCACTCACTCTGCAGAGCTCATATGCTGACACCTTTTGTCCTGGATCATTAACCTCACCTCCTGACCTCCATTTTGTCCATGAGACAGACTATCATACAGTCAGAGCAAAGCCCAAAGCCGTGCAGAGTATAACAAATCCCCCTTATGTCACTTGAGATGAGCAGGCCACACAGAAAAGCCTTCAATCTTCTTAGTGGCAGCCACATATCGATCATGTTCCCTCGAAAAAGCTCACTGCCCACGCTGCATGTCAGCTGACTAGCTAAGCTAAACATTAGCCCCCAAATTCTGATCATGAGGCCTTTAATTTGTTGGAGCCATGTTGAAATCTGTGACGTAAGGCCTTTTGCCATGTCATCATGACAAACAGGGTTCACTGAAAGCAGCCAGCATTGGAAGGAGAGAAGGAAACCAGATACTTCCTTGTCTGAAGCCTCCTTTCTTCCTCTTACCGATCAAGGTGACAGGTGTGCCGTACTCCAGGGCTGAAATGGCCGTCCACTTCCCTGTTCCTTTCTGTCCAGCGCTGTCGCGGATCTTGGGCAGCAGGTGAGTACCATCAGAGTCCCTGTATTTAAGGATGTTCGCCGTGATCTCGATCAGGAAGGAGTCCAGCTCGGTCTTGTTCCAACTGTCGAAGGTCTGAGTGTTTCAGCGCAATGAAATAAAGTCAGCCGCAACGATTTTTCCCATTTGATCGTACAGAACTGGCATGACGCAAAAAAAAAATACTAATGAAGCTGGTGCAGCCCACCTGTGCCATTTCATCGTGGTCCATCCCCAGAACATCCTTCATCAGGTGATAGGCCTCACAAATCAGCTGCATGTCACCATACTCAATGCCATTATGGACCATTTTCACAAAATGCCCTGCACCCTCATCTCCCACCTGCAGGAGCAAGCCAGTCAGATTATTGTGCGGTGACTTGATAACAGCTGCTATGATCACTACGTGTGGTGAACATTATGCACACAGCACAAATGAACCGCTCACCCAGTCGCAACACGGCTCTTCTCCAACCTTGGCAGCGATGCTCTGGAAGATGGTTTTTAGATGCGGCCTTAAACATAAAGCAACAGCAAGTTTTACACTAAGTAACATGTCCAAAGTGTCAAATATGACCAACTTTATCACCAGTGACCATATTTGTTTTAGCATGTCCGTATCCCACATCCAACATCTAGCGTGCAGCTGAAAGTCTCACCAGGCCTCTTGATTTCCTCCTGGCATGAGTGAGGGGCCATAACGCGCCCCCTCCTCTCCGCCACTGACTCCACTGCCGACAAACAGCAAACCCTTCTCGTTCAGACTCTTACACCGCCGCTGTGCGACAGAAACACATGAACACATACTGTGAGAATATCCTCAAACAGAAATGAAGATTTACAGCTAAACAGCAAATCTCTACGACTTACTGTCGTGTCTCTGTATTCGGAGTTGCCACCGTCGATGATGATATCCCCGGCTTCAAGAAGAGGAACCTGAAGAACAAGTGCAGCACAAAGTGAAAAGATTCAACTGGATGGGAGTATTATCCACAATGGCTTTGAACACATCGCAGCACAAACTACTGACCAGTTTGTCGATGAAGTCATCCACAGCCTGTCCAGCCTTGACCAGCAGAATGATCCTCCTGGGCGTCTTCAGCTTGGACACCATGTCCTCCAGAGACTCTGCTCCGATCACCTTGGAGCCCTTGGCCTCATTCTGCAGGAAGTCGTGCACCTTGGACACGGTTCGGTTGTAGGCACAGACCTGTTGGACAAATTTGGCGATTACTGGGTGAAATGAAAGAGGAAAGTGGAAAAGGTGGGTGGGAGTCATGGGAATAAACAGGAGAGTCGTCACCCTACCACAAAGCCATGGTCATTCATGTTCATGATGAGGTTCTGGCCCATGACAGCCAACCCGATCAGTGCGATGTCTGCTCTGTGAGGAGGAGAGAGAGGCTCAGCATTGACAACAAGGACGTCTACAAACTGTCCAACACCACTTTCACCATGAGCATCATCATTATATCTTTTCTTTGTTGAATCCATCTTGAACCTCTACGTTTCATCTTTCACTAACAGGAAATTCAATCGTGGGTTTAAAAGTCACACAGACATGACATCACTTGTGATTTCAAAGCTATCTGTCAGTCCTTCGGGTCCACAGCAAACACGTTAGCCGTTCAACTTTCACACTAAATGTTACTTGTATTTCTACGAAGCAGGAAAGCGGGTTAGCTAACAAGTTAACGGCTCCGCTTACACTAACTGAACAAGAAAACAACTCTCAGCAAATGAGGAAAAAAACGACTACAAAGTCTGCAATGACTGAACCACACGCCTCAGTCGCAACCTTTCCACTTTACCGAATGATAAATACGTATAAATGCCACTTGTAAACTTACTCTGCCATGGTGTTCTACGAGGAGAGTAACGGTGAAATACCAGTGTTCAAATGACAGGCTCACACACCAGTCAGCCTCACTTCAGCTTTCCTCCTTGCTCGTTTTATTACTTCCTTGTTCACGTCGCAGCGTGACGAGGACGAGGAGCGGTCACGTACGCACACGTAAGTATCCGGCCAATCGGATGACGTGCAGCACACTGAAGCGATGTTGTTCACGAATTCTCATTGGTTCAGAAACCTGAGCAGAGGTATCCGCTCTCCTATTGGTTTCACAGGTTGTCACTTATTTTACGTAAGCGCACACCCACAAGTGAATGAGTTTTCTTTCAGGACAAATCCTGTATCCTCTAACTTCCATAGAAGTGGAAAGGCGGCCATTGGCACAATTTTGAGGTACCTGTACTTTGTTTTTGTAATTTCTACTTCACGAAATTTCAGAGTGAAATATTCCACAATCTCCGAAGTAAACAACAAATACACTGATGCGTTGAAGTATTAACATATTAATAATGTGTCATTTCTGCAGAACGAGTACTTTTATTTTTGACTTTTTAAATACAGTTTGCTTAAATACATTTGTAGTTTTAACTAGGATTAAGTTGTTTTTTTTTTTTACATTGTTGTAAAACAATAAAAACGTTGTTTTACTGACATTTTTAGTGCTAAAGTAAAAATTAATCTGAATTTTGTGAATTAAATATTGTCCATATATGAGCATAGTCCTTTATTGTAATTAAGGCTGGATTACAAGACAAAGTGGGTGACTGCCCCAGGTCCCAAGAAGTCCACAGGCCCCCAATGTTGTGTAACAATGCACAGCTAGAAGCACAATGAGGCCTTCAGGTGGGTCCTGGCTTATTACCTGAGTTTGAGGCCCTGTGTTGAAAAGGGCCTCTGTGTCAGAATCTCATTTTAAGATCTCTACCATATCAGTTTTATGCTTATGTTTCATCCTCCTTCATTGATTTGTGCTCCCATTATCACACTGCAAACCTGAAAACAGTAGATGGAACAGGTGGTTAATACCCCTCCAACAGGCTCATCAAACCATCACAACCATCAAAGCTATAGAATTTAATGTATCCTAAGAAAATGCCTTATAAGGTATTATATGTCATAAAATGCAGCAAAAGCACAATGTCACGCCATTTCTCTGTGTGATTTTTAACTTACTCTGAGTCCGTGTTCTTCCATGCAGAATAGGATTTCACACTGAATAAACCATGCCCATTTTCTTCTAATTACTGGAAATCTGTGGCAGATCACATGAAAATGACTGTGCACTAAACCAGTTTAATGTCAGAACGTCTTTACATGCATGTGGAGCAGGGAGGAAGACATGGCTTTGGGTCAAATAATGCAGATTAAAGGTACTTTATGAATATGTTTTCTGTGCATTGAAAAGTCTACTGAAATATTTTAATCTTTCAGAAAGTGCACAAGCCTTTACTATAGACTGAGCCCAGGGCCTCACAGTGGAGACATGTTTAAAAAATGTCAACACTTAAGAGCCCATTTCTGCCAGAAAAATCCTAAAATGAAGGCAAAGTTAGGGATGAAGGCAAGAAAAAAAAGAAATGCTCACAGGACATCAAAGTGATCAGATAGATAGATTAGTCAACATTTTGACTTGCAAAGCTACAAGATAATAATTAAAAAATTCTGACTTTCTGCACCAGACTCCAGGGTTTGACTTAGAACATACTAAATCAACTATCTGGTCAATAATTTTCAAAACTATGAGAGATTACGTCATAATTTCGATTGACTGTTAGTAAATTTGACTTTCTGCGAATTCCTGATATCATTTCCTGGCAGAAATCTGCTCCTGGAGCACACAAATATGGGAAAGTTGTAACATGTAAAAACATGTAACGATGTGAGTCTAACTGCACAAAGGACAATACAGACAGGCAGCATCGTTCTGCTAATGCACAGTTTGCACTTTTATTGTTGCCTCATTCACTAAACAGCTCAATGGTGCAAGATTACCATACACAGAATTAGGATATCTGCATGACACATCTATGCTATACAGCGAATGGATTATAATTATTACAAATACAGTAAACATATTTACATTTTAATTCAAGCTCCATACAACACAGATATTTACAAAATAAGTATGAAAATGAAACAAGTCTGACAAATAATGTACAGTGTTAATGTCATGGTTTGTCGCTTTTTTTCATGAACAAATCCAAAGGGAATGCTGTTAACTGATATTAATTGTCAGAGGGGAAGATGGGAAATATCATGGCTAGTCTTGTTTGAAAGGCATCAATGGAAAAAAAAGTGTTGAGGTGAAGAAAGACACCAGCAAAACAATAGTATACTGTCATTTTAGATGTCACTAGCTACTTTGTATTATATTCCCTGATATATTAGAAGAAAAAAAAAAAGAGTTAAAAACCACCTTTAATTTGTTAGAATTCAAGAGGCTGGCTAGCGCGTGTCATGAGTAAATATTCTTCAAATCAAAGCAGACTTCCACTCAAACCACTTTCTAGTTAAGAGGAAGCACTAACTAACTCACCTCCCCTGAAAAGACGCAGTGGGTTTACATTTTAGTTTTTGTTTTTTTTTAATGATGGAAAAACACACATCTTCATAGTACATTCAACGCTCTTCCACTTCAGACCAGAAGAGGCTGCCACACCATCATTTGGTTCATTCTGAGAAGAACAACTAAACCGCACAGACTTTATTTGATCAGTTAGTTGAACCTTTTATTGATATGTGCAAAGAGCTGCAAACTAATATATACATTGCAAACAATAAATACACAATCCCAAATAATATACTTCTGCAAATTAGTCACTGAAGTGAAAATGTTTGCTCTGACAGGTATTCATGTCGATATGTATCTCACGTGTGGAGCACGCTGAGGTTCATGTGAGGTGCGTTGCACTTTGAGCTCTGATCAGTGCATAGACTTCTTCTTTTTCATTGTCATTTTATTACATGTGTGGCTTTGCTGACAGACGAAACATTTTCTCAGAAATAAGTTTTTGTTTCTCTGACCAGCAGGTTGGCTGACCTGAGGGCAGTGACGCTCTGCAGTTTGAACTCGCTCTGATTTCCGAGAATATTTTCCGTCCTTACATCAGCAAACGATCAACATATGTTGCCAATAATGTCCCTAATGCTCGTAGCAGGCGGTGGCTACCTCTGTTTCAACACCTTTAAACTCTAATGTCCCTTTCGCATGATGCAGTTGGCATACTGCTGGTTGGTTGGCCAGAGTTTTTAATGCCCATCTGCTCTTCTCACAGCTGTGCCATTTGTGGAGACAGAGGCAGCAAAAATGAAATTCACCAGGAGCCAAATGTGGCTGCTGTAGAGCGATGTACAGAGCAAATATTTTCATACACAATACCAGAAATAAAACCTTTGAGTATATGTCATCCCTTTAGTACCACTTCTTCCTTTCTAGTAAACCTTTCTTTTCCTAGAGAGAGCTATCCAGTGTAGCCTTGATATGTGCTCTTATCCGTGTTCCTGATACTCAGAAATAATCTTGGACTCAACATGTGTGATCTGCCCTTGTCTTGCTATAGATATGTGTTAATGTGCAAAATAAGGTTTAACACCAAAAAAGTTGGTTAGAAATTAAGAAATAAATGCCCTCTGTTACATTTCATATAAAACTTCCCTACAGAATGATTAAAAGCATAATGACAAAAACAAACAACAATGTTCATAATTAAGGGAAAAAAAGTCAACCCAGTGAGAGTTAGATGAGTTAAGAGGTTTGAATTCAAGAAAGCAAACAGAGAATGAACACATGGTAACCTGCGGTGCTGCTGGACAGTGAGCTCCTCACTGTCGTGCATGACAGTGAGGGGAGTCGCGGGGTCGACTATCATCTGTCCTGCAGGCTATGTGCTAGCAGCTTCATCAATGAACTACTGGCATCAAGGCTAAAGCATTGCAACTTCATTCTCGTTCCTGTTTCTTCCTCCCATTTCACCATCTTCTGCTCTGTCTTCAGGATTACACATACGTGACGCTTAAACTAAATATCAGCGGATGTTGAGGCTCTCTTGAGGTCTGAGGCTCATCACATCGGTGTGAGAACAAACAGCTAAGAGCTAGAGGAGCTGAGAGGAATGTCTTAAATGAGAGTCGTAACTACCACACTGATCCCAGAACAGACAGTATGTACAAATCACGCGTGTCTTCCTCCTCGCCTCCTTGAAACCCTGTTTTTTGGGAAAATCATCTACTCCTGCAGGAACGATCCTTCCTATTTTCACTGATCAGATATGGAATAATCTTCAGATATTTTTGCATGTTTCTTCAGTTGGCATCTATTTTTGATGTTGACACAAATGCATGATTGGACGTAATCACTCACTGACTGACGGCACTATCGGGGGTTGGAGTTGGTGTATGTACACGGACTGAGGGGTGGGATCTAAGTATCACAGGGGTGGCAGAGGAAAGCCAGTGCTGTCCTCAGGTCTGGCTGAGTTGGGACAACTTTTTCAGACTTAACATTTTGATTCTAAAGGCTGTTTAGGACGCGTTGGAGGGGAAGCTAGAGGCAGCGGCCTAATGCAGATCTCACAAAGAGAAGTAAAACCTATGAATTCATTAGCAGCAATAGATCTTGAAGTATCCTTGCTTTCTGTAGCACAACGTAAACTGATAGGTCACACGGAGAGATTTGTTCATTTTCCCTTCATGGTTTCAACTCTAAGTATCTGACTGGTTTTAATTCTTTTCCAGTAAGCAAACCCGGCCTTCTCCTGAGGACTGCTGCAGTTATCATGCGGGCATATTACTAAAAATAAAATAAAATAAAACTCTTCTCTGGAGACGAATAACACTGATAGAGACGAATATCTTACAGATGATTGGCAAACGGAAAATCAGTGGCCTGAAAGAACAGTTACTGAAGAATCGTGCACACACAAGTAGACTATTACAACATGCTACTAGTTAGGGACTTAGGGAATGACAACAAAGTGGAACAAAAATCAGACCCAAACATTGTCATAAAACAAAAACACAAAAGGCTGAGGAGGAAGAGGAGGTGGAAGGGAAGAGAAATAGAGAGGAGGAAAGCTAAGTTGGCAGAGGGTTGTTGGAGGGAGAAGGGGAGGCAAATTCCTCTGGAACTGAAACTTTTAGTCGCATGAAAGGAGACTTAAGCCACAAGTCTACTTACAAGAGAAAACTGTCAAGAATCACAATGATTAATAAGTGTTAACACTTGGTATGTTCAAAGGCTCTCCACAAAGACTGGGAGCCGTGGTTTCCCGTGTGCCGCTCCACTCACTCAGTTCTTCATTAGGCCACTGCGCCTCCTCGCCAGCTTAGATCTGTGGAAACAGGATTTTCAGGTGATGAGAGTGTAGCTCCTGCAGAGTGCAGAGCAGCTGTCAGTGTGAGACGAGTGCGTACGTGTACCTTATTGTTCCCGCGAGCAGAGGGTTGAACGCGTACAACCAGTCGTTCATATCTTTCTCGTTGTTGGCCTGCAGGAGGATCCCTCGATGTTTTGTGCACACAGCAAACGTGTTGGGAGTCTGAAAAGAAAATGTCAAATATTTGTCTTTGGGGTTCTCCATGAGATACAGTAAAGTGCATACACGAGTTTCTGAAGCAGAAGAGCCAGTTTTTGAAAGCAGAGTAATCACTGTACACGTGCTGTGTGCTTCCTATGGATGTGCTGATAAACCTGATACAGTGTGAACATTAGTATTCAACTGTTGGCAGTGACTACCAGATGCTGAGATGCAGGAATATGCTTGGTGACTTGAGACTCTACCTTGAGCATGGCCTGCTGGTCTTCACTGTACTCCACCTGTGCTGTGGACAGGTTGAGGACACCCCGCTCCACCGGGTCCTTGTCGCTGTTGTAGATGAAGACGTAGGGCCGGCGCACAACCACAAAGTGCTTCACCCATGAGTTGGAGCGCGGCTCCATGAAGCTCAGGAAACCTTTCTTGGACACGACCGATCTGAAAAAGAGCAAAGTAAAGAGATTAGTTAAAAATCTCTGTCATGTTTTTCTGCAGAAGAAAATCAGGTTTGTTCCAGTTGAAACCGCCCTGGTTCAGCAGTTGAAATCCAGCCACATCATTTCTGCTTGGATTGGAAAACAGGATTATCTGCTTTTTGGGGGGCTGTGAGATGCATCTCATATTGACTTTTTTGTAAATCGCATTGCTGCACATAAAAGTGAAAAGAAAAGCCCTCAGACTTAAATAACAGCAAAAGAGTGAACATGTCGGCACACACCCTGGCCTCATTTCTTCAATATCAGGCACCAAGTTGAGGAACTCGTTCTTTCCAGCCCGCGCTAGATAGGAGGTCTCCAGAGTGGGAACCATCGGGAAGTTTTCATAGTCTGAGCAGGAGGGACTGGAGGCACGGGAGCTGTTCTCTGGGGTCCTTAGGAACAAAGCACACTGTGTTAGCATCATGGTGACAACCTGCCACTAAACTCAATCAACACATTTGAGTATGAAAGTTAGCTTGGCCCCAGCACTGACAGACATTCAGACAGAATATATGAGTTAAAGGTTTACTTCTGGTCTATGGAACCACAGCGGGAGTCAGACAGAGAAGGGCAGGTGGAGGAGGGGGTGAGGGTGGCGCTGCTGAAGCTGGTCACTGATGGGTCACGTCCCATTGGTGAGATGTCAGACAGCTGAGGAAAAAAGAGCGAGACACATTTGTTCAACACACTGTTTCACTGCTTTTACAGCTATGTGAGAACCGCTGACATTCAGCAGAATTTAGTGGATTTTAAAATGTATGATATAAAGTTAAGAGCACTTGAAGTGGCCATTACTCACCTTGCAGTCACTGATACTGTTGACCACTTGGTTGTATTCACTGTTGAAGGTGTGTGTGAGGAGGCGCAGACACTACAAGAGAACAGAGATGAGACTGATCTGTTCACAGCGGAGGAGGAGAAGCAGCTGTTTCCAGTCACAGTAATACAATAACAGCGATTTTGCTCTCACCTTCGTAGCCAGCTCCTTCTCACGATCCACCAGGCTCTCGATGTCGGCCGAGTCATAACCGCTGCTCTCGCTGGGCGTGATGGCGCTTTCAAAGGTGGTGCTGGAGATTTGCGAGGAGATGGAGGTGGAGGTGGACAGGGTGCCTGAGCTCATGCTGGGGGACAGCGACTCGCTCAGGGACTTGGTGGTGGGAGTTGGTCCAACGGGAGGCGCATCCCCGAGCTTGTCCCTCAGCAGGAGCAGGTGACGGGTCTTCTCCACCTGGATGGATGACACAGGCAGGGTTAGATAAAAGTTCTGTTTCAATTGTTAGAAGACACTTTAAGATTGCAGGTGAATGTAGTGTTCAAGGACCCACCTCATGCAACTGCTCCATTTTCTCCAGCTCCCACTGGTGCTCCACGATGAGACTGTCTCCTCTGGGCCTCCAGCCAGCCAGGTTCTCCTCTCCACGCACATAAGCCACTGATGTGTCCAGGACCTTCCTCCTCCTCCGCTGCATCCCTGCTCAGGACCAAAGCACTCATGAGAATGAAGCTCTCGGAGAATTTGTAATAAACTGTCAGCTTGTCTTAAAACCGATTTTGAGTCTGCTCACCTGGGCTCCCGGTGTCAGACATCTTGCACAAGCTGAGCTCGTAGATGCCAGTGACTCGATTGCTGCAATGAAGCGGGAGAAGAGATTTAAGTAAATATAACGTGATCCAGCTGTCTTTACTGTGGGTGATAGAAATGGTCACAATATTAGAATCTGAAGTCTTATACCAGTCAGGGGTTTTTGAGTATCCACTCCCAAAGAGGTTCCTGAGGGAACGTGGAGGGGAGATCTTTGCATCTCGGGAGTAGAAGACCATGCAGATGTCTTTGGTAATAATAGCAGGCTGGATGCAATGGTCCAGCTGTGAGGACGAGACGCACAGAGTGTATTAGCTGTGCTGACTTCCAGAGGGGTGAAATAAAGAGCTCAATGCAAAAAAGGCGCAACACAGAAGAACAATGCCTGACCTCCAGATATGCAGACAAGGTCATATAGATCTTCTCTCCATAAGGAGTGACTCGGTTGAGCAGAAGGGAGTTGTGCAGGGAGCTGTCCCACACTGCCTCGAAGCGGTAGAAAGTCCTGAAGGTGGACAAAAAAAAAAAAGAATCTTCAGTTAATGGACAAAATTACAAATGACCTCACATAGTTTTGCCTCCTATAAAGTCCCAGTCAGTGCTTAACAAACAACAGAGATTGTAGGGTGTGTGTGGAAACAGCAGAAGTTATAAACCTACAAGAAAACAAGTGCAGTGACTGAAGTGGCCCTCACACTTATTCCTAATCATGACAAGACGTGAGGAAGCACACCGAGGTGAGAGCTTGACAATAGACACAAGGTGATCAGCCACAGTAGTTAACAGGAGTGTCAGGAATGTGCCGATTACGGCGAGCTGTGTGTGTGACTGACAGACAAGCAGAATATAGGGTTTATATGTATGGCTTTGAGGAATATGTGCAGATGTATAAACTAAAAGGAATACATTCATTTGCTGCTATTTTACAGCATATTGTTTAAAAGATCTGTGTCCACTTGCTCTTTAAAATGACTGCTTGTGAGGCTTTCAGGGTTTACGCTGTTCCAGTCTTTGGCAGCAGGGGGCACTATTACCAACAGACTGGGAGAAAGATCTGCCCTGTTGGTGTCTCAATGGCCTTGGTTGTTACTGACTCACACAGTGAATAACAGCTGACAGAAAGCATTCATTTGGAATCTGGGCACCACAGAAGATCAACATACCATGACACAAAGTGATACAAAAAAGAGGGCTTGCATTTGCATGTAAGCTTGCCTTTATTCATTCATAAATAATTTGGATGATTGACGCAAAATATTGATGGAAATATAGGCAGACCTAATGCAACATGCCAACAAAAACACAAAGTGGGGAGAACTTATTTCTATGAATCTATCAGACTAAAGAGAAGCATAAAGGTCTTTCACAGAAGGAGCCTTATGTTCTCTGGTCACTGGTACCTATCAATATCCTTATCAATAGAAAGCCTGAGCACATTCAAGAGTCCAGCCGCAGCAGGAGGAAAAAGAGAGTGCACAGACAAAAAGAGAGAAGCACAGAGAGTCAGGCAACAGAGACAATGGAGCAAATTAACAGCAGTGAAAATGGGAATGGTCATGCAATGAGTCCACTCTGCCTTCAGCTAATATAACAAGGACACACACAGACAGATGCTGGCTGACACGGTTTGTAAACAGTCTCAGAGAAAAAGAATTCAGTCATGACAAAATAAGTGAGTTGACATTTGCTGTGTAAAAAAGAATATGCGCAGAATGTCAGCAGCAAACCTTCAGGTAGTGCCAATAAATCAATGGACTGACACCTTGAAATGTTGTGTCTACTGAACATACGCTGGATTTAAGAGGCGTGCGGGCGTTTTAGCTACCTGTTGGAGTTGTGGGACGACTTGATGTTCTTGGCAGAGATGATGTTGAGGGACAGGACGGCATCGGCGGCGCTCTCGTCCACTTCAGCCTTGTTCCTGATGCGACCTGGTGAGACACAGAGCAGCACAACATGTCAACATCCTGTCATCACAAGAGCTCAAAAGGCTTCTTCTGGTGGAATATAAATGGCTAATACAGCAGTCATAATGTCACATTGTCCAGAGGCAAGACTCCAACCACATGGCTGCTTACTCTGGATAAAAGTGTCAGCAGCTGAAAGTCTCAAATGTGAAATGCAATTATTTTGGCCACCAGCCACAGCTACACTGTAAACTGCTTAAAGAGAGAGGCAGCCTGAAGCCAAACAAACACAAGTCCCCAGACTGGAATCAGGGCTGAGGAACCAGTGAGAAATATTTCCAGTACTGACCCACAAACTATGCTCCCTTTGAGACAATGAAAGGTGTCATATTGTATTGTCAGGCTATCCACTGACTCTGCTGTGTGAACAAGGAAGCAGTGTCTCTGGTGCCTGTTTGCTGTAGAAAGGTAGAAATAGTAATCCCTGAGGGACGACCGCTCACCCACGACCAGCTCGCGAACGTCCTTCCAGTGGAGCTCGCTTCCCTTCTCGTGGATGAGAGTCACCGTGATCCTTCGCTGGATCCCCTGCAGCACAGATGACAAGAGCTTAGGATCAGAGCAGAATTAAGCCTCTAAATGTTTCTTAGGCAGAGGAAATGTTATTTACTGGTTTACAATAAAGAAAGTGCGATGTTGGTTGGAGCTGTGTCGATCTTCAGTACCTGGTGCAGTAGGTAGGTGCCATGGCAGGGCAGTCCTCCACTGTGATCCACTACAGCTGGGATGTACCTGTGGAGGGAGTGAGGGAGGTCACACTCAGACGGGACGCTTCAAACAACACATCACATGCTATTCTGCAAGGTTATTTGATGAATTGCATTCAAAAATAAGATATCCACCAGTTTACACTTCTTATTATTAACCCTGCTCTGCTCTCTGGCTCTCTGTCCTAAACTGACGCTTCTAAAACTTTCATTGAACTTGTCATATTAGGCTTTTCTGTGTTTGTGTGGACACTCACTCTCCAGTGGGCTCCAGCTCGCTGATCTCAAACCAGACCAGCAGGTCGTATTTGCTGACACACTGACCCAGGTTGGACTTTGTGATGGTGTTCAGCTTTGTGGCTGGAACTGACACACACACACACACACACACACACACACACACACACACACACACACACACACACACACACACACACACACACACACACACACACAGTTTGAATATCAAAATTGCAATTTACCTTAATTTCATTGGGAACTCATGAAAATAATGGATAGATAATAAAGCAATATTTTTCTGGTAAGTCACTATCTATTGATGACAATGATGATTGAGCCTATGGCCTCCTGATGAAGGCCCTTGCATCTGCAGTACTATGCACTGGGTGTTTGTGGTGGTATTCCCAGAAAGAAAAACAAGTGGTGGACATTTAGTGACAAGTTTTACATCACCCAGCAGTGGTTGGTGAGGGTAAGCGGAGCTATCGCAGCAGACTTGCTCTTCAACTCGTGTGTGAAGCGGCGTATAATTACTGTCTCAGAAGCCATCATTCCCTTTTCACTGTCACGCGTACTGGGGACTTTGAATTGTTATGCAGGCATGGTGCTGACTTCTAATTGATTGACATGACGTCACGCAGGCGTCACTGACAGGATGTCTGGGAAGTGATGTCCAAAAACATACCTGCAATTACTGCTTATCACCATAGGTGTCGCCATAGAGAGCAAAACAGAGATCTTCAAGATTGTTATTTTAACTGTATGAATTGGATTAAGAATGGGAGGCTGGACATGGGACATAAACACACTGCTGACCCTGGACACTGAGCCTTTAGCCCACACACATATACTGTGATACCAATATTTAAAGAATGTGTTAATCACAACACATTATGGGCCATTGCTACTGAAATAAGATAGACACAGAAAAAAGGCAATGTAATACATCTTCTTAAAGTCCCACAGATGCAGGTACTGAGATGGTACGAGGGGCTAAATCACAGATTACACTACCACTGACAGCCCCCTGCTGTCTGACACACATCAGGATTATTTTCCTGTTGAAAGAGGCTAATCTCTGAGGCACACAGCTACATTCATTTGTGTTGAAATGAACATTATTACACATGAAATCTACCATAATTGGACAGCAGCTGAACCTATAAAGCCTCTGGATTCTGATTTATGCTGTGAAAGCAATGTCAATGATCTTCTGTGATTATAATGAATACTCATTTTATCATTTGGCTTAATATTCAGTGTATGCAGAAGATTTACCTCAAGGAGTCGGCTCAGGCCAGTTTGTAAACGGCATGGGGAGGGTTGGACTGATCTGACTGGACCGAAAAAGACCTGCAGCGAGGTGCAGCAAACACAACCACTGCAGAGCTCTATCGTGCTACTGCCTGCAGTCACGGAGCACCACAGGGGCAAAGCACAGCACTAGTCTAATCACTACAACACAGGTGCATCTAATGCCTGATCTGTTAGCTACTATAGTGTCCGCTGTACCAACCATGGTGCCTGGGCACAATAAGCACAGTGTCATTAGACACTGGGAGGAATGGGAAATGCGAGAGCTGGTCAGCCTCGTCCTCCAGACTGGCCACAGCAGAGGAAGCCAGGGCGTTGGCGTGCTCGGACAGCGTGTCCAGCACTTTGCCATTCACATAGCTGCTCATGAGGTAGCGGACCAACTCTATCTTTCGGGTATGGTCTGGGGTTTGGATGCATGATATTACACAAATGGAGGAGACGTGTGAAAAAGGAGATGTGGAAGAGGGAGGGCAGAGTTGGATAAGAGGATTATGGTTGGTGGGAGAACGATTAAATAGGAGACAAAAAAATCCAGAGAAAGCGAGAAATGAGAGAAAAGTGGAAGGAAATATGAGGCATGCTGACATCATAAAATGAAGGTGACAGGTGCAGAACAACTGTTAGGTAAAATGCTTACCTGGTTTAGACAGAGGCATGGGGATAGGATAGTATTTTCTTGACGGTGTTGGAGGACTAAAACACAAAAAGCAATTCCAAAAATCAAACAGAATCTATATGGTGTACCAAATATGTATTATTACTGCATTGACAAAACATTTTCTCAAGTGATATTGCATCTCCAGAGAAGAATTTTCTTCGTTTCTCTAATTAACCGCACAAACCTGATGAGGTCCTGGCCATGAAGATGAAGCGGGTGCTGCTGGTAGTGGCCGAACACTTCAAACACGATGGGCTTGCTCTTGATGTACTCAATGAAGGACTCGGTGACCTCGACTGAAATCTGCTCCAACAGTGAAAACAAGGTGTCAAAATTAAAATGAAGCTATTAAAGAACAGGTGTGTGTGTGTGTGTGTGTGTGTGTGTGTGTGTGTGTGTGTGTGTGTGTGCGCGCGCACGCGCACTCACGTTCTGGACGTGGTAAAAGCCCAGTGGAGCTCCTTTGCCAGTGTTCTTCAGAGGCTCAGTGGAAAAAGCCTCATCATGACGATGCAGGAAACTAAGGAAATCACAAATGAGTGTCTCTTTGGTACATAAGACAGCGAGTGTCAATAACTTTTAGGATTTCATTAACAGAACATGAACGCCATATATTAGTTTCAACAGCATTACCTTTGTTAACAATTCTAACATAAGTAATGATTTCTCCATTTACAATGTTACTACTCTATATTAACAGCCAGAGAAAAGACACCACATGAGTTACTGGAGACTCCATTTGTTGAGGATTGTGGACTCACTTGAACTGGCAGAAGATATCTGCATACTCAGGTGGGACGCCGTTGGCCTGCAGCACAGTTACACGGAAGGTAAAGATGCTGCCAACCTCCAGCTGACCTGCCAGACCATCTCCAAGACTCAGTTTGGTCTCTGCGATGTTTCCCAGTTTGAGGTCTGAAGAAAGCCACAGGGGAAGGATAAGAGGACTCATGCTGTGATTTAGTGAAAGTGACGACTGTGCTCTTTACAATCTGCATATGAATTCTGTGCTCTAAACTGGTTTCTGCACATTACCAAGGTTGTGAATTGTGGTAAAAAAAAATCACTAGTCAAATAGCCTCTGTGCACATTCCTTCACAACGTGAGAAAAACTGCTTTAGTCTCATTTCCATAAGTACACATTCAAAGTCCTCCTTTGCGTTCAACAGGACCATCTGCCAAGTGTGTTTCCCATTGGGAGGAGAGGTCGAAATTTACGAGTGGAGAGGTGAAGGTCTGGCAGTCGTACCCGTGTCATTGATTCTGTTGAGCTCCTCTGAGGGTGTGATGACCTCTGAACTCTGACCCTGACCCTCCACAATGCGCAGCTCTTCCAGGGACAAGCCAGAGCGGGTCATAACCGTGGAGGGAAAGTCATTCTGATTGGTCAAAAAGGAGACAGAAGGAGGAGGATATTAGCATATAGCTGGTGGGGAGGAAAGGAAGAAACAAACCTCCACCTGTGTGAATGCATATCATTGTGCAATACTGGATGAATATGGCTGAAAACAATATTTGCCCATTCTTACATATATTCATTATTGAAAACAAATATGAAAAGAAGAAACTCCAACAAAACACAACTTCTTCTGCTGACTTTAACCCAAATATTATACACCCACTCTCTGTCACACGGGAAAAAAAAGTGTGTTTTCAAATCTGAAGCTACTTTCATCTGACTCAGGGCTTGCCTTTTTGAAGTACTCATCATCAAAGGAAATCTTGGCGGTTCCTGACTGTCTAACTCCTGACCCGTAGTCTGGAGCCTCCTCGTCAGCTGCAAAGACACAAACCATCCTCTTATCAGGATCTATCACAGACACAGCCGACTAAATCTGCAAAAGCACATCAAAAGGAATACACAGAGAATCTAAGGACATTTTCTCTTTGGAGAGCTCTTCAAAATGTTTTTATGCTGATATCAGGACGTTAAACCCATGCATTTATCCAGTTATTTGGTTTGAGTGAATGTCAAAAAGATATAAAAGTGCCACATCTGATTATGAATAAGTGTGTTTTGAACTGCTCCACTATATCATAACAGCCGTACTGTTCCCCTGAAAGTTTGATAAACATAAGATAAACAGTCGATGATATCACACGTGAGTGGACAGCAGGATATAACCTGTGCATGAAGATCCCTACAGTCTTGCTCATTAGAGAACATCATTAATTACTCACCAGCTACAGCCTGAACCCCCACACGCAGGAAACCACGCACCTCGCCCTTCTCTGTTACTATGGCAACACGGTGCACCAGTGGCACAGGGTACAGCAGGTTGCTCAGGTACACGAAAGCTCTGAGAGTAAAAAAGGACGACAGAGAGACATGAAAACCTGATTCTGGTGCAGAGTGGAACGACTGCTACGGTCCTTAAATCCAGTTTTTCTTGTTATATAACTACTGTGTTATCTATTGCATTTAATTAAGCCAACTGAAAGCAAATGAGATATCCATTTACTGAACAATGCCTGCCTAGCCACACAGTGACAATTTTCTGATAGCTCTATATTAACTCTCCTTTGACTTAAACATCTTATAATGTGCACAAATATTTCCAGTGTTTAGCATATTAAGGACTACGATACCATACAGTAAAATATTAGTGACGATTTTGTTAAGGGACGAGAAAAACCAAACCAAAGAAGCAAAAAAAAAAAACAACGTGAACATAAACCCAGACAAGCTCCAGAGCACTGAAATCAGCAGCAGGTTAAACCATCCACTTTATTAAGTGTATGAAGTGTGTGACAGGGCGATGACAGGTCGCCTGGGATGCAGCAGTGAAGGCTGTGAGAGCGGTTTATTGTGTCCTGTTATGGCGATGTTAGTCTCTCACTCACACGCTCACTGACATTTTGTTTTGTACGACTTGATTTGTTTTGCTGCACCCCTGGTGACACACTCTTTTCTCTGGCGCCCCTCTCCTCCTCCTCCTCCTCCTCTCCCTCCTTTTGCAGGCTCAAGGCCAAGGCGGCGCGGACGAATCAATCTGTGAAATCTCTGAAGTCATAGTGACGAAGGTGGCTGAGTTCTGTCTGCTGCAGAGTCCGCTTGGCTTAGAGCCTGCATTGATCTGTCGTCTTATTCTGAGATTGGCAAGCGCCGTTTATTACTAAGATATGATGCTGACAGCGCTGACGCTACAACCTCGGTACAACGTGTGCTGTGATTTCAAATGCTGCTGCAGCTTATTATTGCATCTTGACAATGAATTAAAACAAATACAAGTAAGCATGATTACTGTCAACTACCAGTGAGTTAATATTAACTGCTACATATACCAAGAGCAATGTTAAAACAATGTTATAAAACCACATGGTTTTATGTAATGTAAGAAATAAAACAAACAAACAAATAACACAAGTCTTAAAGGTTTAAAAAAAAACATGAAATGACAGACAGCTCATCAACTGAGACACAGCAAATCCATGTACTTCACACACACACGGGAGTTAATGCAGTCGGCGCAGTGATGGTGGCGGGGGATGAGACATCATGTGGGGAGGATGTGGAGAGAAAAGGATGGCGCCTTTTCAATTTTTAGGAACTGAGACTAAATTAAAAGTAACTCGTACAAAGGAGGCCTGTGAGCACAGAAGTATGACTAATCACATTAAGTCCAAAACTGGTCCAATTTATCTCTGCAAAGCTGCTGTGAATACATGATCTGATTCTAAAATTATTCCTTCACCGAGGAGGGCTTTACTGATAATTAATAAGCAATCTGCTTAATGTATTTGCTTTTTAAGACTCTGTTTGCTAGGTACCAAAAGAATACATAAGATTATCTCTTATATCCTACATACGGCTGCGTTAATACCTACTGAGGCCTGTTGTTGTCCGACCATCTATGATCATCTATTTCAACATATACTGATCAAGAATTCATCTATGAAATGTATTTTAATAAATATTACCATGATGCTGTTTTTTCCTCACCTGCACTCATTAATCTGTATTACTTCCCTCCCTCTGGTGTACTTTGCTCTATATCTGTGTAATCACAAATTAACTACACTACAAAAGCCAGCATCTGCCACAAACTGTCCCAGCCTGTGTGTGGGGGATCTGGGAAGGCCACTGGCAGTCACCAACCTTCCCACCAGGATGAACCAGGGGGAGCGGTCATAGAAGGGGTCATGGCCGTCGCTGAAGATGTCCGAGCCTTCCTCTGTGCCGGCATCCGAGCTGGTGTCGTCCACAAACGCCTCATCGTCAATCAAGTCAGACATCTCGCTCTGGCGCTCGTCCGCCAGCTCGGTGATCTCGGAGTCGGTGGTGGAGAAGGTGGGCGAGGGCGTGCGGTCGGCCAGGCGCTCATTGACACAACCGTGGAAGATGGGGGAACTGAGAGGTTTGGTAGTTTGGGGACAGTGGCAAGAACCAAGGAAAGGTAACAGCGGAGTGACAGAAGAGTTAAACAGGCCACTGCAGCGCATTCAGTATGGCTCAGAGGTGATATTTCACTTTGGCTTCGTTTTTTCACAAATGGTAGTTTTCTACAACAAATAAAATCAAATCACATAAAAACATAACATGCTTTTGTATCATTTGACCCAACATTAGCTGTACATTCATTGTAAAGATGGCACATGCTCACTTTTTTCTACCTAATGATATGATTAGCTACGTCAAATCAATTGAGACTTTGAAGCTGCTGAAAAGGCAACAGAGGCAGGTATTACAAGAAGCTGCCAAGTGTCACAGCAGCAGTTTATAGAAACAGGACTATTTTATACCAAAATGAAATGCCACTTTAAAAGGATTAACGTATAAAGCTTCTAATGTATGCTGGCTGAAAGAGGATAAAATACAAAATGCGGCAAATTTCCACTTTATCCAAATCCACTATGCTGTTGTGTTTGCTTTTGTGTGAACTGGAAGGAATATCAACATGAGAGTGGCAACAGACACAGAACAATGATGCAAAGGATAAAAGAAAATGACATAATATAGGATAAAAAAAAAGACAATTCAAAATGTGATGTCAAATAAAATGAACAAATACAAAAATGAATGCTGATAAGTGACATGAACTCAAGAGCACAAAAAAAACACAAATGTAACATCAAATTATGAGCATGACAATAAAAAAAAACAGATTTATGATGAGAAAAAAATAAAAATAAAACCAGAGATAAACAATAAATCAAGATGCCAAAATATGTGAAATCACTGACACACGTGACTTGAATGAAAAAATGCAATCTGTGTGACATAAATTGACCATGAAGATGAAACATGGAATGGAAATAAACGAATGCACCCATTTTAAATAAATAGATCACAAAAGCGGCTATATTGAATCAGATAACCACAAAGACTAAATGTGTAACTAAGAACTCGAGCAGGCCAAAACCACCACAGCAAACAGGGTCCACACACTTAACAACAGTCACACATGCAGTATTGTACGTAGTTCTTGTGCAGTTGCGATACATACCTTCCCACAAGTTTAAACCAATGGAAGCGGTCATAGAAGGGATCATTTCCTGTCAGAGTGCCCTCACCCTCCTCCTGGTTCGTGGAGGCCATTTCTCCAGCACGGTCGTACATCTCTCTCATCTGGTCCAGCCTCTGCCTGCAAATGACGACAGAGTGCACTTAACATTAATGAGAAGCAAACAGAGGATATACGGCTCATGTAATGGCTGGAAGGAAGGGATGCAGCTAGATGTCAGTCTAACAACAAATCTAGCTAAAACCAGAGCTAGTTTACAGTGTGGAAGGGGCATTACTTGAGTTTATCCAGGGACCAGTAGTGTGTGGCTCCATTCTTCAGGTCCTGAACCTCTACGGCTACCACGGTGCGGGGGAAAGGCCTGGAGTCGCGCTCTTTCTCTGGCTCTGGCGACAGGAGCTCGGGGGGCAGCGGAGAGTACAGCGTGTCTGTCAACAGGACAAACTGGAACTGGACCTGAAAAATGGGAGAGGTGGTTGGGAAGAGAACAACAGAAGGACGACAAACAAGGTCAAGAAAAACAACAACAAAAATCTAGCATGAGAATCCACTCTGATCAGGATCCGGACTTTGAACCTTTTATTCACGATTTGCTGTCTCACTGTCTTTTGTAGCCTGTTCTGTTTTACTGCAGATACACCAGGGACCATACGGCAAGGTTGAAAGGTCAAACAAATCTATACAACCCTCCATTTTGTGGTCCCTCTCTTCCCAGCATCCTCTGGGGGCAAAATGCTAAACCAGTTAACAACAGTGGACATAAATCACAGAGGAATAAAATGTGAAATCTGAAAATGTCTTTGTGATAGATGACCTATCGCCAGTGGCTCAAACTGGACAACAATATAAATTACACTGGTCTCCTGATGGGGAAGGTGGACCAAAGCAGACCAGCTTTTGATTCATAACATGTCATTTCTCTATGTGACAATGAGTCAACACCCGGCTCTGGATGATTTAAAAAACACCCTTCTGCATTATCTAAAAACACTGAGATCCCAGTTTAATACATCGTCAGCATCACGGGCTGAATCAGTCAATCCTCTGATGCCTTTCATGACATCATCATGCTGTCTCGCTTCGCAGCCGAACCTGATCGCTATGAGGGTCTTAATGTGGCTTCCAGGAGAGTACGCTTTTAGAGGACAGTTTGTTTTTTGACTCATTTAGGAGCACTCATTTTGTGTCATCTTTTATGGGTTTTTCTGTACCCTCTACGCCAAAAAAAACCTGACCTCAACCAATGCTAAACTACAATCAAGTCAACCGAGAAATTTTTACTGACTTTCTTCTTGAGCTCGACACTGATGGCGTTGGCCTCCTTCAGGTAGACGGCGTTTCCCCACAGCTGGTCACGGAGGGAGGTGAACTGATGGTACCTCCACTTCCTGAAGGCCCACTGAGCCAACTCAAACTCATGCTGAGTCCACGGCACTGCAGGGAGACAGCACACAGAGGTGACGTTAACATGCTTATATATACATAAACACACGCACAAAGCAAACGCACATAAAACCAAACAGGATCATACCAGTTTTACTTGTTTTAGCCCAACCACAAATCTACTGTGCTTTACATTACTGCCTGCAGTTTTAGGTGATCCATCAAGTGTTGTCACCTTTATTTTAAGTCAGTATTTCTAGCAAGCAGTGACTGTGCTGAAACCCTTTCTGATGTAATGTGTTCAAGAAGCTGAAGTAGAAGTTGAATCCAGCTGCTTTAGGACCAACAGACCAACAGGCAGCAAATGTGGAAAATGAGCTGTTTCTTGTATAAAGCCACAGTCCATCATCCAGATGCAAAGAAAAGTTTCACCTCATCACCATTTCAAATTCAGAACACATGATCAGCACTCTCTACTTGATTAACAGCTTTATTCCAGAGAATATTTTTGTAAACATGAGGGCAAAAGAGTGCATTTGTCCTTATTTGGTGAAAATGTGTTTACTGTGGTAAGATTCTGTGAGTTCACTGTCATGCTGTTCTGAAAACCATGGAAGCCAGCGGCTCGTTTGAGAAAGCTCACGTTGAAAGGCTGCTTGCTTTGGAACCTTGCTGCTGGTTAATTACAGGCTGATTGTGGTTGATGGGCTTCAACATGAAAAACTGTGAGTATGGTCCTTTAGACTTCAAGTAAAATGTTTCTTTATGATTAGCAGTAGGCTGTATTTCAAAGGAATTAGAGGATTCATTACTCATGGACTAGTTTGACCCTGAATGAGTAATTAGTATGGTGATATTAACGGATTTTAATTAGTCTGAATGAAGTTGATACTACATTCTTTTGATGATAAAACTGAAGATACTATACGCACATCCCAGTAGTTTGGGCTCTGGACAGAAAATGTGGAAGAAAACATTTTTAGATTTCTATAATTTTTGGGCTTAAATACAGGAAGTACAGAAATATCTGCAGGACTGAAGATTCACAGTACACACCTTCCTCCTCCTCTTCCTCCTCCAACTCTTCTTCATCCGGTGTCTCGGCTACCAGAGAAATAGTCTCCACCTGTTTCTGAAGTTCCTGCAATTTGCTCTCGTACACCTGGACACCAACACACAGGGGACAGAGAACATGGACAACTGTCCATCAGCCGCAGCACCAGGTGAGCTCAGCCAGCCGTCTCACCACATTTCAACCCAGCACACAGGATTATCAGGTTTACTACACCTTCTCCATTTTTAAAATCAATAATATTTATAAAATTCACGTCTGCTGTCACTGATAAAACTTAAGACTCAATCCAAAACTAGAAAGCAGAAATAATTGAGGAGCTCTGTTCAAAAAAGTTAATAATAAGCGAATAATAAATACTAATTTCTACTTGTCATTGAGTTTTGTTTTTTTTTTCTTCTAAAATTAAAACACAATGTCCTGGAAATGAAATTTCATGAAACAATGAACGAACTTCTATTTGGAGAGAAAAGGCGAGAGTGGAAGATGAGAGGTGTTGGTAGAAGCTGAGTCAACTGTAATCCAATGAGGGGCGCCATCATCATCAGAGCAGGACAGGCTGTGGTCCCGATGACCTCATCCTGTTTGTTCAGTGTCTTGTGGGAAGACAATGCAGCCTTTTCATTTGCCGTTAACCTCCTTCCTGCTGAGTTCCTACCAACAAGCTAAAAGCTGAATTCTCTCCCTTCAGACAATCTTTGGAAATCCAGTAAGCAAGTTTTACTGAATGTCGTTACAGAATCTGCGTGGGGCTGCTGTTGTGACACAACAAATACCATAATACACCTTGTAAATATATTGTACTTGGAGCATTTTAAAAACATGAATATCTATATACTCAAATAAATAAATAAAGATGGAAAGGGCTTTATTTAATGCCAAAAGGCATGCTACTGGAATGAGGTAAATGTCAGGAAATCTAAATGTGGGACATTGTCATGATGTAGTATTGAATGATAGGTATTCTGCAACTTGTAAGAATAAAAATCTGTTCTACTTTCACTACTTTCAATGTTTTAAAAACGGCTGTCTCATATGCTCACTCCTGTGTAGTGCATGTGTGTAGGGATCTGATTCTGTCTCTAAACTGGTTCAACAGCAGTATAAAAACAAATACCACCCATATACTATAACAAATAACTGCACTTGGAGCATGTCATTTTATTTCAGTCATACTTTGAAAATAAACCTCCAGCAACACAGGGATTCAGTATATGCTTCCTTTTCTTTTTTTTTTTAACCTGTGAACACAGTTGTTCACATGTTTACTGTATGTTTGCACAAAGTGCTTGATTAAGGAGCAACACAACATGGTACAGAGCCACAAGGAGGCACTTGATACTGCAAATTCAGAAAGCAGACGCACAACACTCAGACACTTTGAACTGAGACCCAACACTGACACAGAGTATGTATATTTCAAAAGAACAGTACACTGTACATTGTCCATTTGATGTTGTATACGTTCCAGCTTACCCGGTCACCATCAGCACCACTAGTGCATACATTAAATAACACGTGTTAATGGAGCATCTATTAGGCATGAAGAAGTGTAAGCTATTGCATGCTAAGATAGTCAAGGTCATGAGGCATAGGGTGGAAAGGCTAGAC
This sequence comes from Chaetodon trifascialis, assembly GCF_039877785.1. Classification (NCBI taxonomy): domain Eukaryota; kingdom Metazoa; phylum Chordata; class Actinopteri; order Chaetodontiformes; family Chaetodontidae; genus Chaetodon; species Chaetodon trifascialis. The sequence continues at coordinate 17,684,421 of NC_092063.1, forward strand.
TTGCATATGTCACTATATCATTTGGTTTTGTTACAGCATAGTAAGGCAGAATATATACTGTCAAAACTAATAGTAGAAAACACAGGAAATCATTTCATCATTCATTTTTTTGATAGTCCTCAAAGGTCTCTCCCATGCTGCTGAGTGTCTCTGCTTCTCTTAAATGATTTGAAGGCCATCTGGTATTGAAATGTAATAATTAATGGGCTCTTTTAAAGCTACGAATGCAGCAAGGCAAAGACAGATTGACAAGCAGACTCGCTGCTTATTCAAATACGCATCAGGTAAAGCACAGAGACAGAAACAGAAAAACCCGACGTGGACGACTGATTTCATGGACCACCAATCTGACGTATCCAGGATGTGAGAGCATGTGGCATTTCATGCAGCTAAACCGAGGCAGTCCTCAAAATCTCCTTTGACATGGAGAGTTCTCCCAAATGACATTATGCAAACGCTTCAAGTCCTCGTCCTCCCTCCAACATTTTTTAAGGCGAGTCTTTGGGAACCATGACAACAGTCTGTAGGACATCCAATTGAAACACGGTGAACTCTGTGCTTACTCAGTGAACCACAAACCCAGAATGCAACTTTAAGGCTCAGCTCTTGATGTGTGGACTATACAGGAAGAAAAGGGAAATGATTTTGAACATGCTGGACTGGTTACTGTGAAACTCTGATAAAATGTTGTGTTTCCTAGCATTTCAGCACAGTGATTTATATATTTGACAGGGTCTTTAGTAAACTACAGGGCTCTGAGAGAATCACTCATCAAATCATTCTGGATAGAAACATACCAATATAAAAAAGGTGGCTAATTTGTAAGGGTTTTTTTAGTGGAGAGTAACTTATTGCTTAACATTAAAATGTGTCTTAACTAATTCTACAGCATATTTATGACTTGAGGAAGTGCAAAATGCTGAAATACAAGCAGGTGGCAGTTATATATTTGAAATAAATCAAAAAAAGAAAATTTAAGCTTCAAAGATTAAGTGGCTTTCTAAGAATTTGAATAAATCAGTATGTTATTAATAAAAAGTTAGTTTGGTTAGATAAGTCATGAGGTTTCCTTTGCAAATGTTAGCTGAACCCTTGTGCACGAGTTCTGAATTAAAAAGAAGGGAAAGAAAAATGTCGCACAGCAGGATTAATGCAGTCAGTGCATAAAAAGGCACTTTTTGAATACTACTGTCTTTGACCACTATTTCAGTCTATTGAAAAGGCAGTCACACAATCAAGTAGTGCATCAAGTTATCCCATAATCAATCATACTGGTCTTCTGATTCCGGATCTAGGCCAATGATGATTTATGACAAGAAATGTTTTGAGGTACAACACAAAATGTAAAATTGCAAAGAGAACCGATTCTTCCATCCTAACAATCAGTTACATGGTACATTGAAAGAAATAAATATTGAGTGTTTTTATGTTCCTAATTTGGGCTACAACAACAACAACAACAACAACAACAACAACAAAAGTCTAAATGAAAATTAGACACCTCAATGTGTTTATACTGTAGTGGCTAAAAACATTCATCATAAATCAATACTAATACTAAAATGGCACAGATGTAAACTCAGAAATTCAGCCATGAAGATAATTTTGGCAAATCAAAGCATGATTGATGAATTGTCGCACATGTTGAAAATTGAAAAGAGTCGGTATGGCATGCCTTTTCTTGAAAAAAAAAAAAAAAAGTCCCTTTATCATCTGTTGGCTTCAATTCCTTATGACAGCTCTCCCAACACTAGTGATGACAGTGCACACAATGCGGCAAAAACTGATAAAACGGCATAAATGATGATGATGATGATGATGATGATAAAATGTCTTTTTTATACAATACAATACTTTTGGGTGAACCAAGGACACAATGATCAAGTGCAAAAGTCACAGTCAGTTTTAGCTGTTCGTCTCACATGATTGTGAACTGTTGTGATCTGTAATGTGTTTGCCTACTAAAAGTATATCGAACTAGTTCCTCATTCCACGAGTCCCACTCAGACTGTCGTCTCTCTGCTGGCTTTTAGATTAGGAGCAGACATTTGCCTGCGCATTCGCGGAGGTGCCTGAAAGTTGATTGGATGGTTGGCGTGGTCATTGTGGTGGTACTGCTGGTAGCCATTGAATCTGCCATCTGTGTACATCATGCTATTATAGTGGCAAGGGTGCTGTTGATGGTGTGGCTGGAGATGTGCCGGCTGGTTCTGATGGTGGCGGGGCTGATAGAAAGCCTGCGTATGCCTCCTATTGCTTTCAGACTGCTGCAATGACTCCATGGAGCCAGAGGGCCGCTGGCGGTGATTAAAAGAGTTGCTGCGGCCTCGTTCATGGGGCTGCTGATGTTGGTTGTTCCTATGGTTATGTCTGTGACCCTGGCTTAAACCTTGCTCCAAGTCTTTGCTCCTGTGCTGGACTGATGGGCTTTGCAATGGGGGAGTGATCTGAATAACTGAAGCAGCCATCTGTTCTCTAGATTGTACTCCTTCTTCAGCCTCGATTTCTCCTTCTTCCGCGACCGCTTCTTTAGGCACCTTTAGCTCAATGACCTGCTCATCTGTAATTATGATATGAGTACCAGGGCTCCATGAGTTGCGGTGCTTCGGGTTACTTTTGAAAGGGAAGCGTAGCTTGCGGTCTTCTGGAGGAATAAAGCGATGTGGTCCGGTATTCCGGCGGAGCTGCTTGGAGATTTCTTGTTGCTGAAGGTTCTTGAGGCGTAACTGCTCTTGACGCATCCAGCGTATGTGGCCCCCTCGCCTTAGGGTAGAGTCATCTCCTGCACTTTCGCATGTTTGTGAATCTACATCCTCTGCATCAGGCTTTGGGGGAACAGGAGGTTTTGCTTCTCGAGGGCTTGGAGCTATGGCAGCACTAGTAGAGGTGGCCATGCTAGGAGGCTTTTCTTGTCCCTCTGGGGTGATGAGTGGAAGAACTTTTTCCATTTTAACCATCTTGTTCCTGAGAGCACGGATCTCCTCATCCTTCATGTTATTCTGTTTCTTCACCTCGTGCAAGATGTCCTCAAGTTTATCTATGTGCACTTTTAGGTCATCCATGACAACCCCTCCTGGTCGAGAACCATTGGTGATGACATCCTCAATGCGCTCATCGCCAACCCCGACTGTGTCCCAAACATCCCGTGCCACCGCTCTCCACGAGTCCCGCTCGTTGGGGTCCTTCTTGCTGTAGCTTGCACAGAGCTCCTTCATCTTCACAATGGCCAGTGCCTCAATTTCCTGCCGTGTGTGGCGGAAGTCATTCAGCGCCACTTCATAGCAGATTTCTTTGACTGCCTGGATCTTCAGGTCAGAGATGGTTACCCACTTGGAGTCCTTGGTGATGCGGCGCCGCTGAGGGATCTGGTACATTTTAACTGGCTCTCGTCTCTTCCCACTGCTGGGGAGTCCACACTTTTTCACTATGGTCTGTAGCTTGCTGGGGGGCAGCTTTTCCCTCAAGGAAGTGATCAGCCTCCAGCTCTCTTCACAAGACCTCTTATCAGAGTCATCCCCACTATCAGAGTCTCCATCCTTGAGAAAACAACACAGGAAACAAACCAAATGGTTCCCAAAAAAGGAGAAATTAAAATGGGAAATCAAAGAGAGGATGAAAGGATGTTTTTTTTGTTTTTTTTTTAAAGAATGAATAAAGGTATGAATATGCAACATGGGAACTTCAACCATGAGTAAGGTCAAAGTTACATCAGAATATAATTCTTCGCTTAGACAGTTCAGAATTTTGAGAGTCAGTCCACTATTACACTCTGACTATGTTATCTAAATAGTTTGCATACATCATTGCTATACAAGATGTATGGCAACATGCAGTTCCCAGAAATATGCACATTCCCAGAATATTGTTCAAAATAAAGATAGAAGAACAAATGAAAATCCAACAAACAGTGGCTTCCATTGACTTTCTTGTCAGTTTGTCGTTGTCATATTTTCTCTACTGAAATTGTGACAGGGATATGAATAAATCTACCTTCATTACAACTGTCACTTGTTGTAAAAACAAGGCTTTTCACATCTCTGAGATGGGGATATCAGCTGTAATATTGTTCCCAATGTTGCATATTGATATTAAAAGTAAAGGCAAAGCATGTCTATTATGATTAGAAAAGAAATATCAATAGAGGATAGTTGCTGATTGGAGCACATCTGTACTATTTTGTGATATTCCTCTTCTTAATTGAAAATTTTGCGATTTGAAAGCTGGATCCGAACACATCCTACAGTGGCATGCATGTAGATGGATTTTGGAGCTTTCCCCCTTTAGTCCAGAAGGTTTGAGTGGCTTTAGTATTAGTGGTAAGTTAGAAGACAGAGTGTTCTTGCAGTTGATCAGAAAGCCAGTAGAGAGAGGAGAGGCAGAAGTGAGGGTAAGTGTTAATCCACTACAAGAAAGATGTTAGTTGGAAAAAAATGCAGTTTCTCATTTTTTTTTTGTAGACAAAGTACATTACAGATCACAACCATTTGGTACATATAATTCAGGTCTTGTGTATGATACTGTATCTATGACTAGAATTGCACATGTTGGGAGTCTGAACCCTACGCCTGTAGCTCTGCACATAAAACCACCAGAGTATGGAAGAGGTCTGTGATTCACTGATTCAGCTGTAAGCAGTGCTAACTCTGTTGTTGACCCATGTCCTCAGTGTGCTACACAGATGCCAGGAAAGGCTAGCAAACAGAGGTAGCCAAAGAAGTCAATGAGAAACCACATTGTCACTATCTGTCAAAAAACTACAGCAGGATTTTTTTTGTTATCACAATGCATTGTACATGTCAGCAACTGCATTGAAGAGATGAAACTCAGGACAAAACAGAGCAAGAAAACTAGAGTAGAAGTCTAATCCAAGCAAATCAACAGCCACTTCAAAGTTGACCAGCTCAACAGCAAACACTGCAACTTAGTCCAGAACCAGTACTGAAGGAGTTAAGAAAACATGCTATTAACATGAACCGTGCAAAAGCAGCGCAGCATTATTGTGTTTCAATACTGACCAATATTCAATATGGGTTTAAAAAGAATTTTGATCTTAATATCAATTCAGCTTAAACTGTAGGATGCTGTTTTGCAAGATTCAGATCCACTATAGAGGACACAAGAAAAGTGAAAACAGGGATTTGGAAAGGGGAAAGCTTTATAGTCTAATTCTCACTCAATCAAACTGCTACAGAAAAATCAGTTAAAACTCAAGAGGAGGGCAAGTAAAAGCTCGTCCGTCCCAAACCAGAAAAACTTCCATGCAAGAAGAACAGACATGCGCCAAGAATAAAAGTGTCTCTCAAACACACGCACATACATACACGCACGCACGCGCACACACACACACCTCAAAGGTGTCAGAGCTCAGAGTGAGAATTAGTACTTGTCAGATTTAAATTGACCACGTGAAATCCAAAAAACAAAAACTGGCATTCTAAATGTAATTGGCCATAAAAAAACATGCTTTAACTTTGAAATCCATTTCTGAAAGATTCCATAATTTCACTCAAAAATCACACACAGAACATCAAATAAGGTATGACTTAATATCTGCTAATCCCACTCTGCAGCTACTACTTATTTGTCTACATGACGATTACAGAAAACAGACTGAGGCCATAAAATTCACAAAGTGGGTTTGATTCAATTCCAACATATTTGAACTCACCAGTCGCTGTTGCTCCAGAAGCTGGTCTGCTTCTTCCTTCTCCTTTTTGTACAAGATCTCCATCTCAGTGAGCCTATATCATACATGAGTAAAACATATTGTGAAATACATCACACAATTCATATTTGAAACAAATCAGACCACTGACACTACGAGAAATGCCTTTAAATATTGCTATCAGGATGGATTGCGTACCGTTTCTCCATCTCCTGCTTCATGTCGATGCCCTGCTTCTCCAGGAGCTCTCTCTGAGCAAAGGTCCAGTCCACCGGCTCAACAGGGGTTTCGGCAGACGGTGTCTTCTCCCTTTCAGCTCTGGCCTGTTCTGGGTGGTTGAACCGGAACACGTGGTTCTTTCCCATAATGATACGATTACCTGAAAGAAGATGGGGCACACGTGTGGCAGAAATAAGCATGGAGAGCATGAGGGTAGTGAGGACATTGCTCCTTCGGTGCTGAAAGGACAGTGTAAATGTATAAGCACCAACTTTTGTTTTTGCCGTGTTTTTTTTTTTTTTTTTATTAAAGTAGAACATCACAAGGGGTGTCATGATGTATAACTGACTTAGGAAGCACAAGGAGAATCCCCTTATATGGATTCAATTATCTATAGTTATTAGGAAATCGGTTATTTCATCTTGGCAGATGAAACGATAATACACACTTAAAGATTATTTACAACTTTATTTACAAAAATGAGTTCTATCCACCTGAACGAAGCTGGATTGCATCCTCAACACGCTTGCCGTTGACGTAGGTTTCTGATCCCTCGCAGGGCACCAGCATGACGATAACTTCAGCAAAAACACAACAAACAATCATCAGTGACTCATTCTAAGATGCTCATCATCATTTATCTTGAAATAGTAAAGGACAAATATCTCATCTGGTGTATGCAGTGATTACTAACATTTAGTGCAAACCGTTTCCATTAACAGAAGATGAATTCTGGATCTATATTTATACACTAATTTCCCCCATTGACCAAGTGCCTACAGTTGTTTTTGCAGATATTTAGGGGGGTATCTGTCTTCAGTTTAGATAGAACACATCCTGGCATACGCAAAAAGAATGACAAGCCAGCAAATTCATAATATGGTGCCTCACCATCTCCATTGGCATTCCTCTCACTGCGGAAGATGCAGTGCTCTTCCTTGATATGAGCTCCACTTAAGACAATGTCCTGTCGTCTTTCAGCATCAGCCTGACCCACCCTGAAACAATCACAGAGGCCATTTTGAGAGAGTGAACACTGCGCTCTCATTGTACTGGCAACCATTTCGACAAGAAGTCAAACCGAACCTTTGGACCATTATTTTTTGACGGCAGCACTTCCAAAGCACTACAGTTTCTCTCATCTGTGATTCCGTCATCTATTATTTCCGCTCTGGAGTGCAATTGTAAGAAAATACTCAACAAGAATAGATGACTGACGGGGCCAGAAGGACAAAGAGGGGAGAAAGGTAACTTTAGACAGTGAGGCTTTTTGTGATCAGTGGCAGATTTTGAGGTTCTTCTGACTCTGAAATTTCCTCTTGCTTAACATCAAAGGAGGAAAAATCAAATGCAGAGTAGTTTTCAGAGACCCTGCCTGGGAGAAACTCCAAACTTTTGCACATCCTCCTGCAGCATGTCAATGTCATCATTCAGGTTTTGGTTACCTTGTAATTCCGTCTTTGATGTAGTAGAGCAGACACTCTGACATGAGAGGGTCCTCATTCAGGTTAACCAGGTGGGGAGTCTACAGATCAAACATAAGAGGTAGTTTACCACAAAAAACATTTCTAAGGTTTCACTACTTTCATCAATCCTCAGAGTGCTGAAGTATATCAATAATAGAAGTGCTAAACTGGCCATAGTTTCATATCAAACACTGTTGGTGACCTGTCAGTAATACGTGATAAACAGAGCATGAATGTGGATGGAAATGGTCACATTGACACAGTGCTGGCAAATCTACAGTCTGATACATCACAATACCAATACAAACAATGCTAGCCGCTACTCCGCCAAACCACCAACCTTTTTTGGGGAAAACACCCCATTAAAGTCTGTATAAAGATCACAAGGCTTCTCAACGAAATGCTAACCCATGGAGCGGCAGTGAGTGGAAAGAGAGAAAAAAAATGAATGGAAGACAAATGGATGTGTATTAATGTATGAAATGAAATTAAAAATACACACAGCAGAAGAGGGAGGTCAAAACATGTCTACAGAAGGATTAATTTCAAAGAGAGGAATCTGAAACCACCGCTGATCTAGTGACAGCTGGTGCTGAACAGTCAGACTAAAAGATAACAAAACTCGTTCTCTTTCGTCACAATCAGACTAGCACATCATCTACTGGTCTTCATGTTGCTGCCACATAGCACTTCCTCTACTGGAACAGGAACATACCAATGCACATAATTTAATAAGCCTCATGGCAGCGCGAATAGCTCTAAGCAGCTAAAGGAAAGGTTTGAATAATCTACTCTGAGCCAAGCATTATCTTCAAACACAACTTTAACTTCCAAGAAGCTTAAATTCAGAATCACGTGAATTCTTAATATGGCACCATCATTTTAAGCATGATCACGTATATTAGACCATCAGTCAGACATGGAGGGAAAAAATTAAAGATACTGTATGTTCTATGCAGTAAATGTTTAACGAGAAGTACATGAAATGCAGATTTGTGCAATGGGTGCCATAAGCTTGGAAATAAGCACATTTATGATGTTGAATCACTACTAAAGACAGTACTAAACTTAGCTATGGGACTACATATAGTGACGGAAAGTCTGCTACTTCAATTAAACCAACCTTCTTGGTGGGAAAACCATCAAAGTGCTCATCAAATGGCATTTCATGGCTAAGCTGAGTGTGTGAAAGAAGCACATAACAAAGAGTGGAAAGACAGATAAAATGATAAAGTGAACCAAGGAGAAAGAGCAGTGATGGCAGAGGGGGGCTCTCATGGAAAAGGATAACATGGGAGACAGAAGTGAGGAAGTGATTGTGGAAGGATGTGCATCACCACCCATGGGAAAATTGACACAGCCCAGAGCCATCAACGTCTGTGCTTGTGTCGCATGTCTGTTATACCTTTTTAGGAGAGAAGACCCCCAAAGTGCCTCCATCTTCACGGATTGCCACACCCATCTCTGCAAGCAAGGCCTCCCTGCAGTGAAGGGTAAGAATATTTGTAAAGGGCCCTCACAAAGCATGTTGCATACAGTCTCTTGCAAAGAGAAACATACATTTTAACTCTGCATATTTATTTTTTAGCAGTTTTCGTGTTGATAAGAGACAGAGGATGAGAAGTGATGGTGTGCAACATTTCAACAAGTGATTTGCAGTATGGCAACAGGCAGAGATTGGCACCAGTGAGACTCACTGGACAGACAGTAACACAGTTGACGTCTGCAGCCACAGATGAGTGGGTAAAGGGGGAGAAACTGTGTGAGAGGGGTGTTTGTGCAGCAGAGTGTGACGATGGAGAAGGGAAGGGAAACAGACGTAATGAGTGCAGGGGAAATGAGACAGATAGGTGAAGAAAGTGAGACAGACGGCATGGAGGAGTGAAAAGACAGAGATATGGGGAGCTATGGGGGGGTTGTCTCACACTGACAGGACACAGACAAACTGACAGAGGGGTGGGGGCACACATAGGAGGCACATCTCCCCCCTTGAGAGACAGAGATGGAAAAGAGCAGACATTGTCTGCCAATACTGACCTCTCCATGCGGATTGCCTCCGTCTTTCGCAGTTTTTCTTCCCAAGTTTCATTGAGCTCGGCAATGATCTTTTCTGATTCCTGAACACCAGAAGCAAAGTGTGAGGAAAACACAACCACTCTTAAAAAGTCTGGCACAAAAACTTAAGACAGAGGGGCATGGTAACATACGGCTGTTTATTATGGTGAGTTTTCCCTCTGATTATGTTGCTTAAAGCTCCAGTAACTGTTACTGCATACAACCACGGCTTCATCTTCTGAAGCTAGTGAGGTGCTTAGATATCCATTCTTCTGGATATTGCTATATTCTGTGACATTTGTGACTGTAAAGGTTTAATAATGCACTATATCATCATCTTAATCTAACATTATAATGAAGTGAAGAATAAAGGTAAAGGCACCCTTTACTGCAACATCTTTAAGGAACAAAGAACATGAATATTATGTGCCTCACTATTAAAGCTAAAAGCCAATAAGTCAGAATCTATTTTGGTCCAATTTCCTCTGTATCTGCGTTGGTGCTTGACGTCACGGGATGACAGACAGACTGGGCACCACGGTTGCCATGGAAACTGCAGCTCTTCATGGCTGGTTGTTGCCATCCTATGTGCTCCCTCCCAACCGAGTGAAAGGTCTACTGTGATCGTGACAGACAAAAAACTCAGAGGCCACATGAGGTCTGATGGGCTGAACGTCTTGATTAGAGGCTAAGATTAACCAACAGCTCTCTGGATATGAAATGAACTCTTAATTTACTGAACTGAATATTATAATGTGTGCAATGTTCAGCTGTGATTGTAAATGGGTATGTTTTTTTCTTACCAAGGTTGACCAAACAATTGACAGAAATTTCAGTGTTTTTTGATAGATGCACCTTCTATGGTTGCCAGGGCTGTACCACGACATTTTTCACATTCAAAGCTTCTAATGAGGTTTTCTCATAAAGCTCTGAATGCCTGCTGTCATATTTTATGACGTTAACACCTTAAAAAAAATCCTTGAGCAAAATCCTCAATTTGAATTAAGTGAATCATGGGATTAAATGAGTTAGCCTTTTTTTAATTAAATCAACATCCTTTAATGACTATTGCTCACCAGTTTTGTCAACATAAATACACGTAAGCAGCAGGCTAATCCAATAAAAGGTATAAAATAATGATGAAATAATAATTGCATCCTTAAGCTTACTGCTGTTAGACTGCCCCATTTAGTGCCTGCCTCCCTTTGTGTGCGGCAAGCAGGACAGTAAACAGTTTTCTGACTGCAATGAAAGTGTTTTTCTGAAAGGCTAAACACCAACAAATATGGATTGAAAGTAAATATTTTGTGAGGTAAAAACATGTTCTACATTTTAGAAATTATTACATCAATTTATTTAAATAAATTTTTAAAGTGTTTAGCTCTACTTAAGGCATGTTTGAATGGCAAAAAGAAAAAAGTAAGAGCTCTAGTTTTTCTTCTCTAGTGAGCAAAAAATGGACTCAGGTCAGAGACACAAGTAGGGAGAGTTAGGAGTCTACACAGGCCAACTTTACCTTGAGTCTTTCGATAGCCTCCTCTCCTCCAGGGGTGGACATGATGCGCTCCTGGATGCTGGTGACCGACTGAAGGCCCACCTGGCTGCACAGTGAGCCAGAGGATGGAGAGGCTGTCAGGGAACCAATAGGGGCTGTGGAGAAATGGCCAGGGCGTTGGTTCTCTGAGGCTATCAAGTATCTATGCTTATTGTTCTGAATGTCTTTGAGGTCTGAGCCAACAGCAGGAGAGAAAAAGGGAGAGAGGAAAAAGAGCACAACACAGAGAGAGGAGGGATAGGCCCGGGACAGGATAGGGGGAATAAACCACATAAAATGAAGGAACCAAATGCCAAATAGGAAGAAAAAGAGGAGAGACAGAGATGGGGAAAGAGAAAGGACAAAGGGGAGGGAAGACCAATGTAAGACAAGTGTTGTAAGTCAAAGGGTTAAGACAAACACCCAGCATAATGGTCAGCTACAGATAGCAGCAGTTTTCACTCCAGGTAGTTTAATGCTTGTATCAGCTCTTCAACTCCCAGAAAGAATTGTATTAAATTTGAGCTTGTACTCTATTAGAGTTTCACGAAGGTTGTTTTTATGTGGGTCGGAATTACAGTGCAGGGCAATTAACTCTGAGCACTTAATTTCTACTTTGTACCATTCTGGGGAATAGGGTGGTATCACTTTGTTGCTTTTGTCTTGAACTATTAATGTGATTGAGAACACTGTGTGAAAACTGCTATCAGCGAATCAACTACAGGATGGGAGGGAAATGGAGACTGCAAGAAGGCCCAGAGGGAGGACAGATGAGAGTCATTGACACATGCTGCTAAAGTTCAGCCTGCAGTCAAGTAGTTTGATTCAATGCGCGCACGTGCTCTCTCACACACGCGCGCACACATACGCACTCACACACAAAGCCACAGCAGCCTCACTAATGGTCAGGCAGTTCATGTCAATATAATGGGTTCAAGGACCACTGAGGTAACAAAGACTGTGGCGTCTAAAAAAAAACAAAAAACCAAAAAAAAAAAAAAAAAAGGGACAATAAAAGTAGAGCTTAAATAATTTGGGAGGTGCAGACATTTTGGAGATTATAATGTGTGCAACTGACACTGCCAACATAGAAAAATAAGACCCAGCATTACTAGCTGGGGGTGACATAACAGCAGAAAAATGTTCGCTTTTAGACTATACATTGGGTAAAGCAACATTTACACTGATTATTAGTGCAAAAGGGGAGAAGGAAAGAGGTATTAGGGTTTTTTTAGAAAAGGGCACACTAACTATTGAATACAAACAACTGCAACACATCAAGTTAGTTAACTCTGTATACATACACTTCTAGTAAGTAGTCACTACTATAAGTAGCCAATACTTAGCAATTTAAAATCATGCACCTTTCCTTCTGTAGCTCTGAGCCTCAGTTTGAGAACTGAGAAGTGCCATTCTAAAGCTTTGGGCAATGTCACCTGCAGCGGATGGTTAGTTAAAGGAAATAAAATAAAAAGCAGAAAGACCACTGTCAAGACAAGAAGCTTGAGAAAGTGAGTCAAAGACTGACATGGCAAGAAAATGATGTGGGTGCGCAGGGGGTGGGGAAGACAGACAAGCTAAGAGCTAGCTACTCTAAGAGTAATATTGTAAAAAGGGATAATCCAGAAGTAACTTGTGATATGGGTGGATTTGAGCCTGCACATAACTGCCTCACCCCCATCACTCTGAAAGATAACAACACACAAGCGCAAAGCATGCTAACCTAATGGCATGCTAACCCTCACCAGATCAGCAAACCTATAGAAGCCTTGCATTTCTGAGTCTCCTTCCATTAAGCGTTAGCTTTTTTTAGCATCTACATGCAAAGCTGGTAGCAGATTTAATATAAAAGGTAATGGGGCATAAGCAATGTTAGCTATTATTAATGGGGCAATTAGTGATAAGATAACTGACGACTACCACACATATACACACATTTGATTCCACTTCCTGGGCAATCATCCCCCATAGGATCAACTGAGGGGAAGCAGGAAGAGATGAGAAGGGTCAGTGGTCAGCACCAGTAGAATGGGAAGAAAAGGTTACAGACATTTCTTAGTGAGCTGGTTGAGAGTGATAATGAGGATGAGAAGAAATGCCATGGAATGACTTGTTAAGTGCCATGTCATTAGCATGAGCTAAGCAGGCATTAGCAAGTAGGCAGGTTATTAATCAGTTCAGATTTTAGAAGTTATTAATGGGTGTATTATGTCTCTAATTGACTAGACTATGAGCCATTACTCTTGTGTACAGCAAATGAAGTGTGATAGTTTAATGTGGCTTCAAACTACCATTTGTGTTGTCAGTCACAATCAGCCACATGGGACCGTACATATTTTAATTTAATGATTGTACAGAATGCATCGTTAATATCCTGGAAATTTAGTGTTCTGCTGTACATATCGTACACATTATACTCCTTAAGGAGGCATAATAAACCAATATCTGAGCAAATAGGTTTCTAAAAGCTGTTCAAGTCTTTTTAGTTTTGTACTAGGCACGGGTACAAGCACTGAGGTGAAACATAGTAGGATGGTTGAAAGTAATGAGACAGTGAGGTAGAAAGAAGATGTTGCCAGCTTGTGATTGCCTGAGAAAGAAGGTAAATGCTGCATGGCTGCAGATATGGTCTACTGTGATAGCATAAAACTCACTGTCCAGGATGTCTCCCAGGCCCTGGGCACGGAGCAGTTCCTTCAGTCGAGCCACTTCATCCTTCAGGTCACGCACCAGCTTATTGTTGGGATCCTCATTGATAACAGCATTGCATTTGATGTTCTTAGCACGGTCAGCGTAGCTAAAAGGCATAATGGTAATAAACTTTATTCATAATTAAAGATCAAATGCAAGAAAACAGCTGGAATTATTTGGTTAATTATAATCTATGTCCTGGATGGAAACCGTACCGGAGCGTGCTGAGAGTTTCATCATAGTTGATATCTGCAGGACTCAGGGCAGCGACCATGGCTGTTCTTGAGTTTCCACCTGATAACAAAAGATTGGTCAAGAGGTCAATTACGTGGCAATGTGGGTTCCTTAAAAATGCTCATAAAAAAGCATGGAACAAAACACTTCTAAAGCAAAAATGAGTACTGAACACTAATTCAAATAATATAAGACTTCAATGTGATGTGTCAGATGTGTCAGCTAAAATCGAAGATACACTGTAAACTTGTCCTCCAGACATGTCTGAACTAAAGAGATGGATCTGCTTGTCTAGTTAGGTTGAAATACAGTCTGCTGACAGTGTTCTTCTTAAATTGGCAGAGTAATGTACACTTGCTCCAGTCATATCTGTGCCCTCACTTTGTTTCACAGGATATAGATGGTTCCATTTTTCCTGCTGTAAGGAACAGCGATTTTGCTACAGAGTTTAAAATCCACCATATTCCATCAGTAAAGGATATTTATCAGGTGATATTAAAGTTCATACCAAGGTTCTCCCTCAGCAACCATGTCAGAACAGAGTCTCTGTAGGGGATGAAGTCAGTCTTCTTCTTCTTCTTGCTCTGCAGTAAACAAACATCCATTTAGTAAGCAGAAAAGAAACTGACAACTGATGTAAGACTTTCTGATTTTAGCTGAAAATTAGGGATGGCAGTAAAGACTGAACAATATTATGATGTACTGTGACAAACACCCCATATGTAATGGACAAGAGGTCAGGTAAAATGAGCAGAGGCCTGATTTGATTAACTTTTGCACTGGTGCAAGGACTGTGGGCTTAAATGGTGCCTGGTGCCTTAAAGACCAGCACTCAGGTGATAAAAATGGTGGTGACACAAGACTGAGAAGCAACTTCAACACTGCACATGGCAAATAGTTGTCAAATCTGCCGCATGGGGAGAATCAGAGGTTAGTGGTTGAGCTGTCAAAGGGTTTACCTTGCTGGTACAGTTATCCTGTGTAAGCAGGCATTACAAGGACAAGAGCAGAAAAAAACAGAAGGGCAGACATTAAAGCATGCCAGGGTACAAACATGAATTCCTTCAGAAGACAGGGTCAAGTTGTAGAGGATAAGAGAAAAGGCTGAAAAGGAGAGACAATAAAGAAGAATAAAAAAGAAACAGACATAAAACACTCACCACTTCAGCTAAGGCAGAGATAACCTTTCCTAACGTAGTGAGAGATTTGTTGATGTTTGCTCCCTCCTGTTACAAAACATTAAAGAAAATATTATTCAAGAGCCATCACAGTAATACGAGTCAACAGTCTGCTGATTCTGGGTGTTTGGGATAATGGGGGTCTTACCTTTAGCCTGGTACCTTTAGCTCCAGTGGAATCTGCTCGTTCACTTCCTGCCAAGTCTACCAGACTAATTTTACTGACCTGAGGAGGGAGTAGATACATTATAGATGCAGCGAGCTTCTGAATAATTTACATTTGGATGATAACAAACTGAGAGACGATGAGAATATTACTGAAAGAACGACAGCATTGACTCCTGAATACAGAGTTCATGATGTTTTCAAAAACATTTAAAATACTTGAAAAATGAGTAAGTGTGAACCATTCTTGACATTTGGACATTACTGTCAAGTAAGACGCAGCTGGGCAGTAAAATCTGATAGAGTGGCAAAACACAATAGGCATTGTGCTTACAATAACACAGTGGTCTTTGTCTCTTCAGTCAGAGGAAATGCCAAAAGTCAAATCTAAAATGGCTCTCTATCTTTTTCCTTCTCTGATCATCACCAACTAAGAGGACCTTGGGAGACATCTTAAGCAAAATTAATGAAGTGAACAAGAGAAGTAAGTAAAAACCAGGATGAAGACATGAACTAACAGCATGAGAGCACAGTCAGTTCTAAGCTATACGAGTGTGAATGCTTAATGATCTAATTTATGAATCTGAAGGATGCTGTCCTTCATGTCTCCTCTGACCTTTTCTGTGGAGAGATCTGTTTCGCTGTCGTGTTTCCTCTGTGTGAAGACGATGGTGAAAACAGCATGGGACCTGCTGCTGGTCTCATTCATGTTGGTGGCAGCCACAGTTCTGCAGGTTGGCACAGACAGGCATAGGTAAGAAATACAACAATATGGCCAGAACACATCCGTCTGAGCACTAATCATTTTTCTTATTATTAAATTATTCAGTATTATTAATGCTAAATTAATGGTCTTGGCTGTAACTGGAGGTATAATCACTGGGTTTTATGCCTATTAGAGTGTCAGGGATTACTTTGTGCAGCGGAGGTGGATAATACTGTGAGGATACCAATCACAAATACACAAAGCTCGCTCAGAGAGACGGCCACAGGAGAGATATGGGCTGTTCACGCCATGTTCTACAAATAAGCCCTCTGAGTCAGCATGGGAAGATTAAGGCAGGGTTCACTCCTCCCCACAGGAGCTCTTGTGACACACATATACACAAAATAAAACCAACACACACACGCATAACAAGCACTCAGACATTCTTGCTACCTGCAAGTTACAGGTCAAGTTGGATTTGCTGTTTTATTTACAAGGATTCAGGTGTTGTTCCTTGATCAACACTGATGCTCAAACTGTGCAGATTTATGTCATAAGAACATTTCCTTATTCCAAGTTAGTGTTAGCTTGCCTGTAATTGTTTGCCTAAATTATCTCATTCTTCTGAGGGCGTGGGTTATCACATCATCACAACTGTCACCATCACTACAACACCCATGTCAATCTCATAATCTCAGCATGATCCCAGGGCATGGCTCACCTGGCCTTGTTGCCTGCATCCATTAGGTCAGCAATGTCTGTGTAGGAGGTGACAGCGAGCTTGGAGAGGTCCTCCACGTAAGGGCCCATTAGCGGGTGTTCTCGCACTCGTAGGTTCCCTTTGTTCTTAGGGTTGAGTAGATCTCGCACCCTCTCACAGTATATCTCCATGTAACTGACCTGGAAACAGTTGTAAAAGTAACATATTATCAGTTCAGGCACCCCAGAGCAACATCATAAAGCAATAAAATGAAGCTGAGTGCAAACTATTATAATACAAGTCTAAACAATGTAGATATATTACAGTGGATTTTGCATCCTTATAACATATATTTTTTAATGTTGATGATGGATAGTTGTTTGTTTCACAATTTCCAATTACAAGAAATGTCCTGAAGAACACCAGCATCTTTGAAGGTTCAGCCAAAGTGTGACTGAAGTCTGATTATTACTAGATATGCTGTTAGGAATAGGACAAGACTAGGAATGGCTCACTGAAGATGAGCCAACACAAGAGTCGGAGGCAGGGGCTGAGAACAGGGACTACAGATGTCAAAGCAGTCTGAGACTCACCTCTACTGAGTAGGAGAGCTCCTCTTTGTTACTGTCCTCATTGATTTTCTCAAATAGATCTTCACAGAGCTGAGAGGCAAGGAAAGAAGAGGTTTAGTGAAAATTAACAGCATGTGGGGTGAAAGGGAGGATGAAGAGGAGGGAGTTCTGACCAACCGTAAACAAAAGACTAACAATGATTTTCTACATGCAGTACAGCAAATCATTTAGCAATAAAATATCTGACTGTAAGATTTAGAGAGCATCAGCAGATGAGACTTGGCACTTAATTACAGCATCGTAAGAAATATCTGACAAGACAGATTTGAAAGTAGTGGGCAAAGTCTGTGTTAATATCTGCTACGCAATTCAGCAAAATCAGAAATGTGTATTTGAAGAACAAACCATAGGAATGATTCCTTCCTGGCCCTCCTCCTGCTTGCCCATCATGGTATAGGATTTGCCAGCTCCTGTCTGGCCATAAGCAAAGATGCAGACGTTGTAGCCCTCAAAAGCATGAGCCAGCATTTCCTTGCCAATATCATTGTACACAAGGTTCTGTGACGCAAAGCTGGGGTCTTCCGGCTGTGGGAAAAACAGAGATATCACTTAAAACACATATATGTAAAATGTCCCTTCTTATAGGTCATTTCATTGGACTGTGGAGCAGAGAAAATATTCAAACCCACCGTAGTGTGTGACCAGTAGGAGTAGTCAAAACTGAAGGTCTTTGCTGGTTCCTTTGGGGCTTTGGGGTTGGTAATAGCTGTGAGAGGAGAACAAAATTAGTCATGTGGTCATTGTTACTTTAACATCAGTAACATCTAACCAAACTTCCATTCCTGATTACTGTGCATTTCTTCTGGTCCTCTTTAAAAAACTCTTGAAATGAACCCTATTAATATACTATTTATTTTGATCCTGGCTGGCAAATAGTGAGTCTCAAAAGATCCAGTTCCTCAATCAGAGCACTAACAGCGATATTTTTGGAACTGAAAGTCACATGAACCAGTGACTGATCATGGTCCATCGGCTTTTTTGAGAATCGCAACTGTTTTGTTAAGTTGTTTTCCAAACACACTATCTTTAATTAAAGTCTTAATTCATCATATGTATTATTAACAGTGAAAAAAGACAAACAATACAGAGTTTAAATAATAACAAATGTAGCTTACTCCCACTACACTGCTTTCATCTGTTGTATTTGCAAAAGGCATGATGACACAATATTTCCAGACTACCCAGCCTTTCCCTATGGTCACAGAGACATTTCTTAATGAACAAGAATCTGCAGCCATGCCTGGCATGTCATCCCTCTCAACCATGCCTGCTGGTACCCCTGGGACTAGTATTCAAGCTTTCCGCACTCTGCACTGGATATGTGACTGAGAGAGAAGAGGAGACTTAAACTTTACTGTAGGACATTTGTACTTATTTGCAACCCAATTGTTCCTTAACTTATTCTCTTAGACAAACTCCACTTTTTTTGACGAAAGCTTTGTTGTGTCAGGGACAATGCAGAGAGTTGGCTCAGACTAGACAGACAAACATATACATCCACAATCAGAACTGAGGGGGGAGGTGAAGAGGAGGAAGTGACAAAGAGGCTAATGAAAAAAGGGTTTGAGAGACTGAAAGTAACGGGTGTGCTTAGCCTAGCAACGATCCAAACAGAATAACAACAGAAACCAAATGCAGGACAAAAGGAAAAACTGTGCATCTTACCAAGTATAATACAATCTGTATATTTAATGCATTTTCACTCTGTTCAAGCAAATCTCCAGCGTGAGCCACAAAGCAGTAATTAGCCTTGTTTCATGCAAATTCTGTACTAATGGGCAAATTAAAGCCAGGTCTGGCTCCTCGACATGAGTGTGCTTGAGAGGCTTTTGCATCAAGATGTCCCAGGCAGAGAGCCTTATGTGTTCAGAGGATTTCAGCACACTTATCAATAATGCAGAGGATGTGGAGACACAGGGATTGCATATCGCCCTCCACAGGTCACATGCTGACAGAAAAGCACAGCGTGTCCTCAGAAACCAGAACACTAACTGCTTCATGCTAAATATGTGATGACCATAGCAGTTGCCATTGCACCGAATCTGAGGAAGTTACAGCCTAGCAGAAATAAAAACAATACATTTGTTTTTGTCCCCTACAAACTTCAAACAGGTTAAGGTGCACAGGCGGAGCAGCAGCTTCCATATTGGGCACTGGAAGAGGATACAGCAAGACAGGTGGCTAAATAAAGCTAAATTTCACCTTTGACCTGCCTCCAAAGGGAAACTGGAGCCAGGGTATGAAGAAACGAAGGGGGATTTAGGTTACCCGTGCCCCTGTTCCCCTTTCCTGGAACAATCTACAGTGGCTATTAATGAAGGGGCAGCCTAATTCAGAGTCATTCAGTGTCAGCCAAATTCAGTGTTAACGAGGCAACTCAAAAGTAAAAACAGAAAGGTGACGAGACAGTGCCATGTGTGGGGCATTCAGACAGTGGGATGTCCATGACAGGCCAGCAGACTGATGGTGACAAACTAGCCTCACTGGGAATCACAGCTGTGTTCTAGCGAGACAAGAAATGATGTGAGCTTTCTAATCTCCTGAGTCTGTCACCTATTTGGTCATGGGCTCACATCAGAGACAAGGGAGGCTGTCGTGGTGTAAAATGTATCTAAGCACAGCACAGCATGGTAGCAGCTAGTGGGAGACTGCTAAAATCTTAAAGGTGAATCATGCTCATGATGTGGCATGAACGTCTCATTCAGTTGCCCACTCCGTTGCTCTCAGAACAGATAGCTGCATCACCCATTTGGTCCTGTCAGTGCGTCATAGGAGTGGGTCTCTCATGTAAGACTCCATAAAAGCTGACGATGGTGACATGTGTGTGCAGTCTAATTTCTACTTTTGTACTTTGTGTTGAAAGTAACAGCCAATTGCTTCTCAATGTATATCCAACAGCTGCATCATCATAGACATCTCTTGTATCTAAATACTGAAGAGTGAGGCAGATGAGGTGAGATTTATCCCTGCCATCAGAGGTTAAGTAAATCAGACAGGAGTGCCCCATATCTACTAGCATGACTCACCTACTTTATCTCACCATATATATGGTCACGCAGCTCATTTTTACACTTGTACCTGTGCATCACACTTACAACCAGACCCCATGCAAGCACTGATGTACAGATGTATAGAGACAGTCACACACCAACATGTCAATGAGGAATTCCTCTGCTTTCCATTTATAGTAAATATTCCCACCAGAGTCACATCCTGCGCTTAAAATGGCAGAAGCGTCCGCTGCTTAACAAACGTCATCACTCCGTCTTCCTCAACCATGGCAACAGGTATAGGACCAGATTCTGGTTGCCATAACAACCTCAACTTGGCACAGAAGGGGAGGATGCGGCACATTGAGTTCTGTTTTCTCTCGCCGCCTCAAACATTCCCTGTTACTGCTATATATACTCTATAGAAATTATACAGAATTGCTGAAAAAGCAGGTTTATGGTCAATTGCAGTCATTTATCAAACAATGATTTCAGGATTGTAAGCCTTAAAAAATCCTGAGACATACAGAAAGCATGGTGAGAAAATCTTCAGGATTTGTAACTAAGACATTAAGCTACTTACCACGCCAGACTCCATAAGCAATAGCAGAAACAACCTTTACTCAACAGAAGACTTTATAAATTGAACATTTATTAACAGGAGCATTGCAATGAAGCAAAAAAACAAATATTTAATCATTTAACAAACCTTTTGAGCTCTAAAGCACTATTCTTGGTTACACAGAAGGTACATATTGATTGGCAGCATAGCAGGTGACTAAAGGTCCACAGGTATAAGGCCAGAAGTATAACATTATCAGTGTAAGAGCAACATAGATGACTGCCATCAAACAATACTAAATTTACATTACATAAACGGATGACATGAAAGTCTGTGTGGGAAGCTATGCAGGAGCCACGATTCTCCCAAGACAGAGGAATTCAGTCAGAGCCTCATGTGCAACGGACAGACACGAGCTACAGGGTGGCATATGAGGCCAATTCAGATGTTGTTCCAAAAATGCCACAGCTCTGCATTTTCAGTTCCTGTTCCATAGGATCCGGGACTGATAGGATGCTGGCACTCCACGGGAGCTCTCCAATTCAAGGCGGGGTGGATACCAGTTAACTAACCACATCCTGCTATCTAAAGAACATCACTCAGCTGGTTGTAGCCGGCAGACATTTTGTGCTCCAGTGTTCAACGTGGGGCCTATAATCCAGCAAATAAAGCAAAGAGACCCCTCAGTAATTGGGTTGTTAGGAGGTCTCCGAGCACCAGATGGGGACTAAAAGCTAGCCTCATTCACCTGAGACTAGCAGGCAAGCAGGGTCTAAAATGAATAAACATATCTGCCTCTCTTCCAGTAACCCTCAGAGGACCTGCCTGCTGTTAGCTTGAGCTATCGATGCCTGTCTGAGATCACAGGAAGGGGATAAGGTCATTAAATAAATGTGTATGTGAATTCTAAAAGGAAAACAAATGAATGAGCTGCTACGGGACCTCAGGCATTCAGAGAAATAATATCTGAGCAGAACTGTAATTACCATGTGTGCTTCTTTCAGCAAGACTGAGGAATTTTAATAGCATCCCCGGGGTCTGTGTGCATATAGGCAGCAGTGTGATGTAACAGTTCACTTCTGAGGAATATTATTTCACAATTTTATGCACAACATTTAATTTACTCACAGGATTACAAACTGTCCTTGTCCACAAAATAGAAATGTTGGTTCCACCAGCAGAATCAGACAACAGACCTAACTGTGAACACTCACTACATACTATTTAAAAACATACATACACCAAATGAAATGATTGTTGTAAAATGCAAGTCAGTCTTAATCTGAAAATGTGTATCATGGCTGCATGTTAAGACCTAATGAAGTGATGACTCGAATTTTGATGCAAATTCCTTATCACCTCATGCAGTACCTCTACCATACTATGTCTCTCCCTCCACACCTGCCCTGCAACTCTCCAATCCCCTCTCTGAGGAGGCGCGCCAAGGCTATCGCTCATGATTATTTTCATCTGTTTGCAATTTGCAATGCATTATTTTTTTCAGTTTAACAACCTATTAAAACCTCCAACAGGTCACCAAGGCAAATGGCACATTTTAATATGTGGTTCCTATTGCATGGAAAGCATCACAGGTACTGATCAGTTATTCATGGGAGGTCATGTCGCAGGTCATCTATCTGAGTGGTGCTAAATGAGAAATATATACAGTGTATACTGTATATACAGGATTCAAATATTGGCTAGCCACCTAACCTTTGGCCCTCTCCCATGACCACACCCAGAGAGAAATCAATACCATCACAGCTCTAATGCTGTGTATCTCCATGCAATATTACAAATGCACACCTGTGTCACAGTTTGTGCATGAGGGGTGAAGCAAAGCAGCTGTTGACATGAGCGATGGTTTGAGCAGCACAGTATTGCTAATATGGTTGTTCAGTCTTAAATAGAGAGCATAATGACTGAGTACTGGGGCACACTGCGATGTGGCCACAGAAATGCTCTGCATGTTGTATCCGGTGTCTTTGGAAGAGAGTGTGTGATGGCTTGGTTGTCAGGGCTGCAGCACAGGTGACAGAGTTGTCACTAGATGCAGCTCAACGCTGAGGGCTAAAAGTAGTGTCTTAGCACTGCTGTGCACATTTGACAAACAGCTGAGCTTGTCGCAGCTGCAACACAGGACATACAAACATCTCCACAACAGAAACTACAGTAACTTGTGGTATCTTGATTACCCCTTCGGATACAGTGCACTTTCCCATCTGGTCAGGGAGATGCCTTGTGGGCTGTAATTAAAAAATATCCAAACAGCAATTCAATACTCCTCTGTTGAGTACTCCTGCCAAAAAAACCCTGGAACTTTCCGGGCAAGCAGATGAGTTTGTCTCGCCAGGAGAAATGACCCCTCACACCAGAATCCACATCACAGTCACTGACTCAGACAAACAAACTACAACAAACTTTCTATTAATGATAAGACTATGCATTGTCATTTCATTAGACGAGGCTCCACATCAGAGGAATTAGTTTAACTGTTAAGGATGTTACTGAGTTCCTACAAAGGAATACTCTGTTTCCACTCAGAAGGCTGATCACGTCATTTTTCTCTTCCTACTGGGAGAGAGGAGAGGGGAAAAAAAGCACAGGAAGACACCAGAACAATGCTCTGAATGCAGGGTATTGCAATTGACAACAGAGCCTGCAAAACACATTAGGTAATCTGTTATGACAAGGCTTTATGTGCCCACTCCCCTCTATCACAATGACCCTTTTCACACTGCCTGTATTCCCTTCTCCTTTTTAGAAAAAGTGATGGCCACGTTTAGAAAAAAGAAGCCTTCAATGTTGTTGTTGCACAGTGGCTGAAGTCAGCTCAACGTGAACTGCACATAAAAGCAATTGGACAGCACTGAAAATACATGTTAATTTTACTAATATTGTAAAAAAAAGAAATGCCTTACAAGATATTTATGAATTCAGTAACTATGTTTATATGCACCCCAGAAACCAGGTTATTCTGGTTTGGCCAGATAATCAGTTTTTTTTAAATTTGGTAATAGGATTTCTCTCAATCCTGACCCAAATTAAGAAAACAGGGTTTCTTGTTAACTAGGAATGGGTCATGATTTTAAAATCTTCAAATATCAGTAAATTCTTAAAAAAAAAGAAAGAATCAATTATGCAATTATCATCCTGTCTTTAAAAATATACTTCCCCTTGTAACCTGTGAGGGTGTGACGTAGTTTATTGGGTGCTGTGGACAGATTTCTCTCATGAGTAACTGCATGTTATCTCAGCCACCGTAAAGTACATGCTGCAGGTAGTGAGTTATAAGTGTACAGATAAGCTTAGGTTGCAGCCTAGTAGTGTGAGACGGCCATGTGTTTGTTGATATAGAGGAAATAAAAGTTCCTCTTTACAAATTCCACCACAACATCTCATGACCACTCTCCATTAGCAGATCGGTCCAGACAGCTAAGGTAGGTTATGAGCTACGGGCCAGGCTAAATTAGCCTAAAGATACCACTCCTAAAGACGGTAAAATAGGTTCCCAGTGAATATCGAATACTATCTTTACGCCCATCACTAGCAAACACACAAATGAGCTTTGTCTCATAACCAGAAAATCAGAGGTTTGTTTTGAGTACCGAGTATTTTTCTGATAAATATTGTTTACTTTTACCAACTCTAAACCAAAAAGTAAGATAAAAAACCCAATCCATTAAAATGGCTTTAGGTGGGGTTGCCAGTCTAGCTTGAAAGTAGTCCGAAAGGGCGCTGTCCTGGCCTATGTGCCAGCTGTTCCAGCCCTGACTACTGTCTATTTATACAGCAGCAGATGGCAGCTAGTGCTCCACATGCCGACAGACTGTCAGTGACAGGAAGGAATGGACAGATTTCAGCCGCCCAACCTTTCCGCCAAATTCACAGCCAAACCATACATTGCTCCCAGCCCACAGACACAGATAGCTAGCTGGGGCTGTGAGTGTCTTTTGATATCAGCAGCTCACGCAGACTCAGTGAGTCCAGGATAACAGAGACTAAAGAGAGGCTTCTAGAAGCCACCAGACAGAGAAAACATGCTAAGCCAGCAGGACTCCATTCAGAAGCTAAACAAACACAGAACTACAACAAAGAGAGAGGGATATCAGACAGCCTCTCAGGTGATGACATGGGGGGTTAAACCAGCAAGGCACACAGAACTAGCACTAAATCTGAGCTGAAATAATAGTAAATAACTAAGTTACGTGCCAACAGTATCTGATCAAAATCTGGACACATCTCATCTAATTAACATATTTGTTGTTTACACATCAATGTTAACATTAACAAAGTGACACTGGATCCTTAGTCAGGGTTTTCAGCTGTTTTCACAGCTCAAACAGGCAATGCTTCTCATGGATTGGGTCCAAGGAGGATATTCTCCTCTTTGCAGGTGCTGCCTCAAAAGGTCAGAGTTCTTTCCAAACACATCCTGTCATGGAAAGCTAAAGTGATAAATCCACAGCTTTAGACAAGTCTGGTATTTTCCAGTTTAAAAATAGAACTTAATGTATTGACAATGCAAACTTGCATGTGTCATCAATGTCACATGAAGTTTGGGTAAGTGGGTCCACTTCATAAGAAACTGAAACTGAAAAGAAATATCTAAAAATCTGGTTTCACAATGTGGGACTAATTTTCTTGTCAGCTCAAATTTGGTTGGTATCAACATTACGGGTAATAGTAATATTGAATTGATGCCATAAAATATCAGCCAACAATAAGAACAGAAATAAAACTTCTCTGCCACATGCTGGCTCCAACTCTAATAATCTATTACTTTAAAATGAGTGCCTTGTCCTAGAAAGGTTTCCAAATCTCAGTCATCCTGGCTAAACTGCAAATTCTAAAATGAAAAAACTATAAACCACTGGATTTGCATGACATTATAATGTTCATCTGTTCATTAAAACCATAGTTTGAAATCTTAAATTACGCTTAAACAAGGTACAGGTCATCTTGTGATCCGAGCAGAGCAGTTGAGTGGGGACAACAGTGTGGACCAGGCTGCACAGACAAGGGAAATACAGAGTCCCTTACATTCAGTGCTCACAACAGGCACCCATTTTACAGAGCAGTGACCTGAATTTCCTCAACTTGCCTCCACTCAGAGACTGAAGTCTCGCTTTAAATGCTTTCTGGCTTTATATAAGCATCATGACATCACCAACACAACTCTGGCACACAGACCTGCTAGACTCTCACATCTTTTTGTTCAAAACCAATCTTTAAATAAAAGCATAAGCACTGACTGACGCCTCAAGCTAGTGTCAGATG
Organism: Chaetodon trifascialis; assembly: GCF_039877785.1. Classification (NCBI taxonomy): domain Eukaryota; kingdom Metazoa; phylum Chordata; class Actinopteri; order Chaetodontiformes; family Chaetodontidae; genus Chaetodon; species Chaetodon trifascialis. Next base: position 17,710,498 of record NC_092063.1, read on the forward strand.
ACTAACATTTTTGATCCAACGATTTCTCAGTGGCCGACGGAAATGGCGCGTGAAACTGTGTGTGCACCTATTTGTGTATGTGAACATGCCACTGATCTCGATTATCTGCACAGTATTCAAACTGCAGCATGAGAGCAGAAAATTCCAGTAACCAAAATCGAGGGGTCAGCTCTCCAAACTGATTAATTAAGGTTTCAAAAATAATATACTGCCAACCCCCGCCAACTTTTTATTCATGAATAATACAAAATGAGCATCATGCTCACCACCAAGCTACCCGTGCCTGGACTGCAAAGCTCTCCAGTTTGCCTCTGAATTCAGCCCTCAAGACTGTGGGAGGAAACCAAACAATACAGTCTGGAAAGAGAGCAGTGTCGGTCAGGGCACAAAAACTAAAACACATTCACTCTGTTGAATGTGGGAAAGTCCAGCCATTTCACCCAAGTGAGACAATGAACCAAAGAGTAGGTAAGAGGCGCAAGCCAGGAGAACCCTAACTTTAAAACAAACACACCATTAACTACTGTTTAGCCCTTGTTTCAGGGATGAATAATGATGATGTGGCTGCTGTGAGCACAATCTGATTTTCATAGTCGAATGAGTATGATCTCAGTTACCAGGGCTGCATAGGAAATAAACATAATAAAATAATAGGGAATAAGGCATTATGCTACCATATTTGTGTCTGGTGCAGGTATGAATCTTTCAACTAGAACTTTTGACTTGATGACATGTAATTTTGAGTTACTATATTTTGTGACTACAGTCCTCATTTCCCCACTAGTGACCCTATTGTTACACACACAATCTCTATAACCCTCCAGCTGACTGAGCTGTAAAACTGGGACACATTTTAGGATTTGACTGAACTGCATTTCACCAAACTAATTCAGCACTGTGTTGTTCCACTTAGATATGTCCTTTTATCTCTGGTAATATTACTAACATTAATGGATTTGTGTGGTCTGGATGCCAGAAGTCGATCGAAGCAAAGCCCTCTAGGAACAACTCCCTGTGAGCATCAATAAGTTGTTTGTCTGAAGGGTTCCATGCTGCAAAAACATCACCTTGCATTGTAAACGTACAAAAATGTTCTTATTCGAAAAATAAGCTAAAAAGGCTAGACATTTTTTGCAGTGTAAGCACAAACTGCAAGACAATAACAGCACAACGATGGATGTGAAAATAAGAGATTTGCTTTTATTAAGTTTTAGCCCAACTGCATGAATACCACTTCACAGCCTCCCCCAATATGACTGAAATCCCATCATCCTCCTCAGTTGGGCGACTGTATGTGATGCTGCCTCACGCTGTCCTACACGTGAATAGTGCTCGTGCATGACTTTCACTGTCTCTGCTGCTGTGGCTGCGTTCGCATCTCCCCTCCCCCTCCCGAGTCGGCTCCGATCGCCATCCTCTCCTCTAATATCCCACCTTTTCTTCAAAAGGCTCCCATGGCTTCCTCTTAGCCCAATCACATGCTGGGATAAAGAGGGCGCTAAAACACAATGTGGTGAACAAAACCAAACTGAGCAAAGCTGTGTATGAAAAAAATCACTGACATATGGTGAGTACTGAAAAGAGTACTGCACATTCATCACTGCAGATCGGCTGCTCTGTGAGATGCTTTTCAAAGAAACCCGTGAGGCCACAGATCTGATAGGAGGTCACTTTATTCTATGTGAGCGTATCGTGTGACAAACTGAACCTCATGAGGTCATGGGATTCATACTGCTTTTCATCAATGCTAAAACACATTTTGTTTGAGGACACCTGACGCACAGGCCCTATGAAGTTAACGGCAAATATTCATCAGTTACACAGCCCAAGGGTGACATCATTAATGTGTGAACAATTCCGTTTTCTACCACGTTTGAGGTCTCCAGATGTTTCGATATCTGCAAAAAGTATGTTTCCAAAGACTTTAAGGTCCTGATTTTAGATCATTGAAATGTGTTAAAAAACAACATGCTAACCAAGGAATGCTTTTGTAGCTTGCCAAGTGAATGATAAGTGTTATCGCTAAAGTAAATTGACTCAGCACTAAAGTAAAGATGACTCTAATGATTAAAAGGGCACACTGAAAACAAAAGTAAAAACAGGTTGTGAAGAGTCAACATAAGTTGTGGAAAACCACAAGTGGCTTGGTCAGCTACAAAGCAGAAAACACAAGTTAGTGGGAGAGGGTATTTATCACTTCCCCCCTCTGACCTCTGCTACATCAAGTGCATCCCGGCATTCAGCCCATCCCTTGGTATGTAATGGCATGTTGTGGTTTCTTATTCATTTCATTACAATTAATGAAAAAGAATTCTGTACCAATGGAAAAGGGCAATGTGACTCCATGCTATGTTTTGGTTTGCAATATAAAAAGTAATATCATGTGGTTTTAAAGCTCAATAAACAAATTCTGAAGGACCGACTGCATGAGCAGAATTTCACCGAACAAACTGTAAATCTTAAAGGCGTAATATGTATGAGAAGGGCTAGAAAACAACAAGTTGTGTACTTGTATGATTCCAAATGTTGAACAATGTTCAAACTGTACATATTGTGCATATACATGGAATTGTGAAATTCAATGTTCCTTCTTTGAAACAGTATTCTCAAGTGCAATACAACATTTGACACTGATAGTTTTTCTCATAAGAATATTGGCAACAGTATTTTTATGGGCAGTAGTATTTTAATGTCATTTAGTATTTTTATAATCCGGACATAATGTGCATAAACACTGCTGATTTTTATTCTATACCCTTTCTCTCTTTCTAGACTTTCTATCTTGACCCTTCTGTGCCACTGTTTTTGCTGTAATGACTTAATTTCCCCAATGTGGGATCAACAAGGTCTGATCTGATCTTCTTTTGTTTTAATTAAGTTAATGGTGACTTTCATTTCATACATCAGACCATAAGTCAGGCGTGAGGAAAGAAGTCGGTGAACTAGCTAGCTAGCCACTCTGTTTACTACTGTTTGCATTGCTCACACATGATGGAGTACAACTATTCATTTTTGTCGGCAATGGTGGTTGTTTAACAATGAAGACAACAACTCTCATGATCCCACGCTACATCATGTTACATCATTTGTTATTGTTGTGATGGAGAGATCCCTAGCAGCAGAAATTATATACTACACATTTAATGCAGGCTTTATGTAAGTCTCATTTTCAGAGACTATTTTAATAATTGGGAAACACTGACAACAGGATCTTGTCATCAGAGAAAACCTGATATTAAGTTGGGTGAGCATTCGTCCAGGCACACACCTTAACCAGGAGTGTCTAAATGACTATTCGTCTCCTATTCAGTTTCAAAATCTGCTGAGCCTCAGCATCACACAACACTGAGACCAAACCCTTCAGGGTGTATCAGGGCAGAACGTCATGAGCCAAAGCAAACTGAGCACATGATGTTATGAAAAAGGAAAGTGGAGGAGAGAAGTGAGGAGCTTTTATTCTTTCATTCAAGATGTTTTTGCAGCAGAAGAACACTGTTGCCTTGACTACCCACCAAAGAAGACAACCTCATAACATATGACAGCGACAGCTGCATGAGATACAGTTGCCCATACTCTGACTCATAACATTATTGTCTCCTCCTGGTTATTATTATGAAAAGGTTTCACAGAACGTCCGCATGCTCTCAATATCAATGACTCTAAAGATAAAATAATTTAAACTTAAAAACATCTCAAAATTGACAATACACCGCAAATCACTTTCTGTTCCACAGCTGTTACAGGTAAGTGTATTGAAAACATGCTGAGCTGCACAACTTAATCCCATGACACAACAGGAGCAGACGCAGACATCTGCCTATCCGCCCCTCCTCATTAGGACATCAGACTGGAATGTGTGAGTCTGCGCTGTAAGTAGTGCATGTGGGCAAATGCGCATTGCTCTAAAACAATCTCAGCATGAGGCCGTGAGGAATGGAAGACCTTGAGTGGGCTTGTGTAGGTATGTGTACACCTACAAGGGTCACAGAGATTACAGCAGCTGGGCGTGGTGACCTGAGGCAAGCCTGAGGATTACTGGTCCTAATCAGGTCAATCGGCCCTGTCTGCAAAGGGTTCAGCAGCAGAATGACCATCCTATGCTCCCCATCTTACTCCCCACTTGTCCTGCCCGCTCTTTCCTCAATGACCACCATTCATTCATATGAGATGAGTTCATTGTCGTTTCCTCTTATGTGTGACTGACACTGGAGCTGAGCTGATTCCTCCCCGTAGGGTTTTTGTAAGGTCACCATCCACTTAGCTCAGACTGAGAGGACACTCAGCAAAACTGTATCTGAATGGTAAAGGTTTCATTGATATGGTGACCTTCTATTTGTTCTAGCAATTGTAGGAATTAGATGATTTACTAATCCCAGGAATCAGTCTATGAAATGTGCAAGTTTCTGTGGCCCTTTCTCCCTAAGGTGAAGGAGAGGACAGAAGGACATTCGATTAGGGAAACAGGTGAGGGGGGCAATTTAGGGTGCAATTCATTGTAACTGAGGGGGTTTATGGTAAAGTATAAACCTGAAAAAAGGATCAGTGCAATCCTCAAATGGTCATTGCTTTGCAGGAGGCATGATTAATCAACACCAGGTGTATGTGACAACCAGTTGTCCTGTTGTTGCCGGACAGTATAAAAGTCAACACATTGTGGAAATCTAGAGAGAACACTCTACATGAGTCTTCCCTCCATGTTGCATGTATCAAAGAGACCTGATTCATCACACCGAGTCTGTAAATCTTCAGAGAATTAGCAACTCTCAACGATCAACAAGGAAAATTTCCCTTACACAATTTGCCAGTTTGCTCTTAGCTTGGGGGATGATATGGTGTTCTTGCAAAACGTGGACAGACTGGGGTGGTGTCTAAAGGCATTACAAAAATCATTCCTTTAGACCTTTGTGGGAAATAACAAACCTGAACACGGGTTTGTTCCAATAAAGTCAATGTAATGGTCCAACATAGCAATCGGTTTCTCTTTGTGGATTGCGCTAGATGTAACAACCATCTTTGGCCATACATACATGGGTGGCTGCTCACTAGCAGAGGGGGAACATAACACATGGGTTACATAACAAGACAGAACACATCAGGGCCCTAATGAAGGCAGGCTCTGGGTGTTCTGCCGTTATTCAACATTTGGAGCACCAACACTAACTAATGCAACAGCCCATCGCGTCACCCCTTTATAATTACATTAGTTCTGGTATGTTTAAGAGCTTCTACTGAAAGAGGCTTTTACTTGTTTCCAGCCTGCCTGCAGAGGCCTTGGACACATTTCCTGCACACTGGATAATCAATTTGCTGCCCCTCTGCCTGCATCCTATCCTTGACAACCCTCCATGCATGGTGAGAGAGAGAGAGAGAGAGAAAGAGAGAGAGGGGGGAGAGAGAAAGAGAGCATATCCTGTCCTTGCCCCAAAGCTCTCTCTTTATCTGTATTGTTGACACACATGCACCGACACATATGCCCTTGAGTGAGTCACAACAATAAGGGGAGTGTCATGGCCTCATCCACACATCTGCCAAACACCTACAAGCTGACCTAGCAACTCCATAAAACATTCCGTTTCTGTGAGGCAGTGCTCCGTCCCATTTAAACATAAGCGATCACCAAAGACGTCATAAAAAGAGAAATACACATATATTGCACACACTGTGTTAGGCTAGCACTAAGTCCCATTGATTCTGATTGAAGCAGAGCACTGAACCTTATTTTGGCAAAGGTATAACATACTGGACACAGAAATTTTCAAAAACTGAGAAGTGGATTATTCAGAAAGAAAATACTACCCAGTCGAAATCATACAAACATGCTTTATAGAATTACTGATAAAATCCAAATAAGAACTAATTTTACCATGACATTCTGCAATCATCAAAAACAAAGTGTGGGCATCAATTAATAAGTTGTTGAAAGCTCAAACATCTCTTAGCCTCCAGGACAAACCACTGTTAAATTGTTCAGACAAGTAATATTAGTTGACTGACTGTGTGTGAGGAAATCCAGTGAACCTCAAGAACAGAAAGGTCAGATTTTCACACTGGATGTGAAATATTCTCAACCGCACACATTAACCTGTGCACGTTTCAGCCACCAAGTACCATTAAACCTCTCTGCATCCAAATCAGACAGCATTCTCAGCATACCATCTGCAATGAAGTCCTGATGAAGGGAGAGTATGGCCGGCTGCCAGCCTCCCTTTCTGCTCTGCAATCTGCCCATGTGATAGGAGGTAGAGTAGGCAGCACTGCAGCCTCCTCCTCTCTCACTCACATACTCACTCTCTAACCCCCAAAAACACTGCATATCCCACTGCAGTTCTGCTACAAACCACGAGTCACCCTCCAGCACCTCACAGTGACATTGGCATAATGAAAACCCAAGGATATAGAGTAAAAGAACTGGGGATTTGACACAAAGCTTCTCTTTGGTAGAGTGTGAGAGATAAAGGGCAAGTGAGCCTTGACTGGTAGGGACACTTGATCTTATGGAAGATTCATAAAGAGCCCGATAAGCCTGACAGACAAAACTCCAGGCAAAAAAAAAAAAAAGAGTGCCTTCTGGAAGAACAGGTTTCTGCCATCACATGCTGTCTTGTTAGTGGGTCATTAAATGTTTCCATGCTAATGTCAGGGCGATTGTGTTCGTCTGCCAGCTGAAATGGAACATACAGCGCAGCCATGAGTAAGGAGGCAGCTAACACTTCACAGAACCTGATGACTCACAGTCACAAGTAAGCAGGTTGAATCACAAGACTACCAATCACGCTCAGGTCTTCTCCTCCTGCTCTGCTATTGTCTGTCCTTGCATTTATTCTCATTGAGTCCACAATTACAGCAGTGGAGCATGGCATCATCACAGTCTTACCTAAAGAATTTCAACTCATTCATGGAAAGCTATGCAATGATTCATTCAATGTGCATAATTATCAAAGTATTACATTTTCATTTGAGTTGAGGTTCCATATTAAACTCACAGCACGTTAAATGCATCGATTTAACATTCATCTTCATCCTTGACACAGAATATGTGGTCAAAGGTGAGAAAAATCTGCTGACACTGCAACATATGAGAAAAAAGTTCATTTTCATTCAATGTCAGTTGGCCTTCACTGTTTGAACCCTTACGTTTTAGTTTTTTGGTCAAATTTACAGCAAAATAAAGACCAGAACATCCTGTAAATGATTCCCTTCTTGCACTGACACTTTATGAAGCTCCTGAAGTTCTGTGCAAACTGTTTGTGTACATTAAGAGATAACACATACACACGATCTATAAAAGTAACACACACATCCATTCTAAAGCGCCAACTGTGTGATAAAGCTCTGATGAATTGGGGGCATTAGCAGGCCAGGCTGTGTGGCGACCCCTGGGTCTCCCAGTATGATCCACCTCAGCGTTTCTCACACAGAGACTCCTAAGGCATGCAGGCCCCTTCAGAGGAGGAGGAGGAATTTCACTCTGTAAGCCTTTTATTCTCTTTCAGGCTGCTTGTCCCCAACCGTCCACTATTCAGCATGCTCATTCTACTGTTCTCTGCTAAGACCCCTGAGGGAAAACCACGCGGGAGCATGTGTGCTATACCACAATTCCCTTAGCAGACATGCCTGTGCAAATTTAAGACATGGTGTCTGTTTTTGTGTGTGTGTCCTTGTGTGCATGCCAGTACTCTACTTACTTGTAGTGTTGCCTTGCATCTGAATGATACATTTTGAGTCCTTGCTCATTTCCCTGGAATTGAAGGGCCGAACTCGTACCGCGACTTTTACAGATGCCCCTGACATGTTTGCGGTTTAGGACAGTCTCCCAGTAAGATTCCTTGTATATCCCTCCTAAAGGAAACACAGAAAAATTAAAATAAATGAAACAAAACTATGTTTCCTTGTTTGAAAAAAAAAAGGGATAACTTGCAAAAACAACAGAATAAAATGTCAATCAAACACAATGAAAGTGCTCCCCCTCCCATTTTCAAGTCATAACAGCCTACAACAAGTATGGCCGACCAAACCCAGTGAGGCGCTTTAATATTTTGTAAACAGCAGCCACTCAGACGTTTAACAGTCAAATAAAGGATGCAAGGTAATGCATTTAATGTATAAACCCACAATACAGCTTTTGACAAACACAATATATGAACAGTGCATGTAATAGCTGGGCTGCATAAACAAATATTATATATTATTACAATTATAAACACAACTGTCCAATATGTGTGCAGTCCGTTAAAGCTATACATCCCGCGCCCGGTGACTACATATGCCAAGTATCTGATGTTTTTCCATGTCCTTGCAGTCAGCCATACTTGCTAAAGCATACGCCCATGAAATTCTATCTACCCTATTTGGTGAGGGCTACAGTGGGACGGGGAGCTGGGCCTGTCTGCTGCACCTAACAACGAGCAATCTGTGCAGACAGAAAGCTTAAAACGCCGTTTCTAAAAATTAAATTCACCGATGTTAGGAAGTAGGCTAATCCTCCGCGGCTGTATGATGTGGAGTAGTGCAGGGAGGAGTTGCATGCTTATTTTAGCAGCTCAGACTCGACGCATTGTTCTTGATGTACTCTACATGGGAAGGTTTAGGGAATTTCACATTAAATCCTGTGTGTGCTATCTGTCATATTTTCAGTGTACGGTCGCGCAAAACCATGAAACGTCAACGGCTGTGACTTCGGTCTTTGGCGAGAGACGGAACTAACTAACCTCCGCTGTCTGTCTGGCGGATACAACTATCCAACCATAGACAAATACTATGCAAATACTGCAAAAGGCGATATTATATGCTTAGCAAAATAATCAGGAATAACGCTGGAATAGTGTCAGAGCCAGCATCACTATGTGAGGTGGTCCAAAGACTGTGGACGTCTGTGACTAACGTTAGCTCAACTGTTCACTGGCCGTCAACAACTGCCTGAATTTACCGATAATATCAACCTTGTGCTCGACAAACATTAACAATATAAAGAAAGAAATTATTTGCACGTTTTTACTCACGTTTGAAGACTCTCACCAGGACAACACCATAGGACAGCGGCGAGAACTAATGTTAGCTAGCGGGCGTCAAGATGTCTTGTTTTTTATCTGAATCCGCGAGCACGAAAACTGTTCTTAAGTCCACTTTCGTGAAAAACACCCATTATAGCGGTATCTTCCGCCGGATGGACCTGTGGCTGCAACCGGTGACCCCTTCACGGGTTTATTTTCCAGTAGAGATACTAGGCGGACGTCTATCTGCACACAAGCGAAAAGAATTGATAGATTGCCTTGATTTACCGAAGAGATTACGTCAACTCCCTCTCGGCCACGCTGACTGACGTCCTGACAGGCCAATAATCGGAGAGACACCGTCGACGAATGTGTTTTAGAGCCAATGGTGATCCTCGGAGTCGGAAGTGGGTAGGGTCTCTTTTTTTTTTTCGACCGTGACGCCACACTGCAGGATTTCTACCCACCGCTCCCCGCACCGCCGTCACCGCAACACGCAGGGTCACCGCAAAGAGCGCCGTCTAGCGAGATGAGGAGCATGTCCCATCATCATGCCTCAAAACATTTGCTAAACTAACTTCACAATGTCTACAATCCCATTCTAAACTAAAAAAAAATGTACATGCCCACACAAGTACCATAAATGTAGATCTATTTTTACCTTAGATATGCAAAAAGACTTATTTTGAACAGCCTACAGCCACAGAACCACACACACACAAAGAATAAGAAATAAGCCACATCTCAAAAAAAAAAGAAAAAGAAAACCGATAAAAACCAAGCCAACGGCCACTGCCCAGTACTTTGTGTGTTGGATGCAATTCATTTTTATTTCGGTTATTAGACAATTTTTGCTGTCAGGTTTTTCATGGTGTGCAACAAATGTGAACAGCTGCAAGACTGACTGAGGGTCACTGTTGTTTTCCAGGGTAAACTGCTCCAGTTTATTCATTACACACTATGTTTAAATCTTGCCAATGAAATTTGGAAAGTTACCAAGTTTAATCCATTAGTTTCTAACAATTACTGTAGGAGAATGACTAAGCTTTACATTTGGAAAACCACAGTGCAAAAAAGTGCTTTTGTGTTGCCAGGAATTGGCATCCTTGCATATACGAAAAAAAAATCAACAAATTAAAAAATATTGTAACATCACAATTTTGAATATAAAGGTGAAATGATGGTTTATGAGAAACCTTAAAACGTAAGCTTACCTTCAACGTTAAAATGTGTCATTCCTTTGTCGGGGGTGATTTCATTGCTAACCTGGATTGCTGCGTGGCTACTCTATTTATATAAGGGACTATTTGAGAAATAGGGAAAAATATATTTTATATAAATGCTGACATTTTGTTGTGTCATCTAGCTTCCTTTTCATAAGGTCAAATAAACTAATCTTGGCTATAAAGGACCAAGCAAAACCACCACCAAGACATCAATCGGAGGAAAAAACAGTGACGAGTTGTGGAATAATGTGCATCATCATTTATTTCAGTTCAAAATCCTAGCGTCCAAACCAGGTATGTGGTTAAAGGAAATAATTTCCTGTACAGTTAAGGTCAGCAAGGTCAAGTTAGGTACAGTGCCACTTGAAAGAGACCATCTTGAGGTGAGATGTCAGTGGTTCTGACGAGTAGACTTTTAATGGTGTGCTCCGACAATGGTGTTTCTGGTGGTCATGCTACATTCTCTCATGTTCCTTCCACTTCGCCTAAAAGAGGGATATTTGTCCATGAGGCGCTTAGGAGGTTCTGGACTTGAGGCCATGCACACGCAAGAATTAAAATTCATTCTATCGAAGTCAGCAGGGAAAATATGACTAAAGAGGAACAACTGAACGTACTGTATTTTGGTTAACCACTGCTTATTCTTCCTACCATACTCAAAAGGAAGCTGACACTTAGGATTAGTTTACATTAGCTACATCCTCAAATGGATATTATCAGTTCTGAACTTTGTCTACAAGCACAAACTGTGCATCTGTTAGCTCTGGGAAACCAGCATACATTACGTGGACTCAAGTTCATCATTGTCACAGTCTCGATAATGAAAACTCAGGGCTAGTAATTTTATCAGAACCCACCCACACTCACCCAAATGTATTGCCCTTCCCTCTCCCTCAAATCATAAGTCTGTAATGAAGCCCACAGACAGAGTATTACAAAACAAAATGAGAACCATTAAGGAAAATGTTCAATGAAGTGACTGTATGCACCTCGCTGGTAAACATGTTGGTGGTGGAAACGTATTCTTGCAGCATTATAATGCATTAACTAACTCTTGTTAAATATATGTATATATTTTGATATATGTATACACAAACTCATGAGAAAAACTTAAAAGTCTTAACTTTATTATATTTCGTTTTTAGAACCATGATAATGGTTTGAGACAAAAAGGGTAAATGCGAATAAAAATCAAATCAGGTCTCCTTTTTTCACCCATTCAAAATGTTTTTTTGTTTGTTTTTTTTTTGTCATTGGTAGTAGTGACACTCAATTCAGGCATTTTGGACAGATCCCTTAATGATGGTTTGCAGGTCAGACGATGTTGACATGTGGTCCTTAGATAGGCCGCCCCCCTTGTTTCTCTCTCATCCAGGTGTGGATCCTCTCCTTCAGTTCAGGGACTGTGGAATTAACAACAGATTGTGAGGAGCAGCGATGAAACTGACATCCACAATCTAACAGGCAGTAAATTCATCTGACATCCAGCTGTCCTGAAATCACTTGTCTTGAACCTAAACCTAGATAACTGCTTTGCTTTTCCTCACAAGAAATAGACTTTTGCACTTGCTCTTTCCTACCTTAAACAAAACGGCCTCACATGTAAAAAGGCATCGTGTTGGGGTTACCTGACTCCAGCATGCTCTCTGTGAGTGGCTGTCTGTTGAACGGATCAGTGGGGGAGTTGAGCAGGTGGCGCAGGATGATGGCTCGGTCCATGATGTTCCCAGAGGGCAGCATCACGGGGTCCGTCATGAGTGTGTCCATCAGAGGGTCTGTTACGACAAAAGTATGTGTATGTTGGATTAAGACCCAAACACTCTCCAAGCTTCAACTGACAATCCTTAGAGTTACTGCATAGAAAGTGAGCTTCACCATCAGCAGCAGCACTGGTACCTGTCTTCCATCACAGTGACAGCTATTGTCTTTCACACTCGATCTAACTTTTTGTATTCATTTAAAGGCGCGGCAAAACATCATAGCCTGCAACTTGTCTTAGGAGAAGGGTTAGCTAGTTGTTCAAAACAGCAGTAAAAAAAAAATCCAATTATTACTCAAAAGCTTTGGATAAAGTGTGCCCTATATTGAAATGTCACAAGGGTGTTATAGCACAACGTGTGCGTTACAAAAATAAAACCTGGCGTGGGAGATTTTAACCACATAGAAAGCCGATACTCCAGCCTCCTGTGTGGCACACTCCCATCAACTGTGGTGGGTTGGCTGGCATAACTGGCAATCAAAGGAGGTATGTGGGCCACGTTCTCTTTCTAGATTATATTAAGTCTGTGGTTACAGGATAGCCTTGCTCTAAGCTGTCTATATGACCCCTATGAGCTGCAAACCCCCCTGCAAATGTCTGGAATTCAACAGCAACATAGGCTGCTGAAGATCCCATCTGTCTGCACTGACTGAGGTCCTGACCTGAGGTCACACCAGATTTCTAAGTGACATTTTCTGTTTGGGGCCAAAGATTCAGCAATTTACTCGATGTGGGTAAGGTCGCCACACAGAAAAAAGTTTCTAGTGTCAATTTAGACATTATAAATTTGATTTAAAACCTGTATTTAAAAGACCTTGGTTGATGCTCAGTGTACTGCTGCTAGAAGGAGGCCAATATGACACAGACCCTTTGACTTGTTTTTTTTTTTTTTTTTGTATATGGATATTCAATACAAATAATACATCATGGGAAGTGTTAGTGGATCCCAACTGGATGTTGTTAATTGGAGTCCCCAATTTTAGCATTTGGAGATTTGAACTAATTGTCTGAATAGGCTTGGGGCCTTTGTAATATTAGCAACTATACAGAAAAATGAGAAACAAAAATATGTACACTAGGCAGACTTATTGACCGTCGAACAACATGGGACTGAGTACATTGGAAAGTGGGCTGTGAGTACAGTTATCTCTACTGGATACACACATTTAAAAGTTGCAGGTATGACAAACACACACATACATACATATACACACCTTTGAACTCATCAGGTGCATCACTGTAGTCCATTTCAGACTGGGAGTTCTTGGCGACTATTTCCTCCACCTTCTCCAATAGCAGCTTGAATTTTTCAATGGCGATGGAGGACTTAATTCCAGCCTTCCTCATTTTTGAGATCACCTCCTCAAAGAGCTCGCGGCTGTACGATCGCTACACCCGGACCAAAAACAGGGAAAATGTATTACTGAGCTGCCAGAGAAGAGCGTCTGAAGTAATGTGAGTGTTCAGTACCTTAGCTGTGTGTTACTGCACATTTTTTCATAAGCTGTGATACTGTATGCAACAAGCAACAGCCTGGTTCATTGCACAACTTCTGCCCTCCCAACATTACACAGAGAACAATAATAATTGTCAAATTAGGAGATTAAGTGGTCACTGGAGTTTTATCATCCAACATGTTCTCTGTAAACAAATCACACATTCTCAACTGTCTAAAGTCAATATTTAGATGTTACTTTGCCCAAAATGTGCAATTAAGTACACGTCTGTGGCCCTTAAGACAAATAACATTGATAAGAATTTGGAAAAAAAATGGTATTTACTTGTTTTAAATGAATTAGTAGCACTGACAAGTCTTGTAAGTTTTGTTCAACAGTGTTAGAGTATCAAGCACAAGCAATACCACATGAACATGTTACAGTGAATGCTTGAAACTTGTCACTTCACACATTATTAAAATAAACTAATTACTGTGTTTGGAGCCTAAATGCTTCCTGTTTGCATCATGTGGGTATTCATGATTAGTGGGGAGACCTCGCAGTGATGGGAAGGGTGAAACTCCCACTGGTACTGTCATTCGGGTCAGAAACAATTTTTTTTTTTTTTTTAACACACAAAGTAAGCTGTGAGTGAAAGTACTGTGTTTGTGATCAGCTGTGCCAACCTGGTCATCTGCAATTGCTTTAGCAAAGCGGGCACAGTCTAGCTGCAGGTAGATGTCAGTCAGCTGGTCTAAGAGCTTCTTTGGCTCAAAACCATATTTCTCGGGGTTCTCCACCTTCAGGTCCCGACACTTGGGCCCACAGAGCTGCTGGAGGTTAAAGTTCAGCATGGCAGCTAAACGAGGCCCCAGCTCCTGTATGAAAAAGAAGGCACCGTTTAGACTAGCTCGATGGGTTCATAATGTCTAGGCAGATAATGTTGCCTTAATTGAGAATACATTTCCACTCATAGAGCCTAGAAAATATCAAGTTCAAGTGTGACCACTTTTCAGAGGTGGGAGCAGCAGCACTCACGGGTCTGAGGAAAGGCTTCTGGACCTGCTTGGTGAGGATGTGGAACATTTCAACCGTCTCTGTGGCCAGAGCCAGATAGGAGCGAGACACCCGCTCATCCTGAGTCAGCTGGGACTGGCGACTCTGCTGCTGCTCCTGAGAGGTTTCAGGGAAACACAAACAACACTGCTCTGAAACAGATAGTCCTGGTCCGTGACAATGACTGGCTGAGCTGCTGTTCAAGCCATTTTAAAATATACTATAAAAACAGACCTGTGACTGCATTACATCACTATTAACAAGGTAAACATTTTTTTTTAAATGCCAGATTTTGTTGTGAATTTTGATTTACTGGGTGAGCTAAGCATGGATGACTGGTGGAAAGAGGTGGACAGGATAGAGGTAGAAGACAAAAAAGAAAGGACACATGCTGAAATTAAGGGAGAAACTGAAGAGCTGGAAAAGTCAAGAAACTAAGCCGGGACCCGCTGAACAAATTATGGGGTCCTGGCCTGGTTTTCAGACCTGGTCTGCCAAGAAGGATCATTCTACTGTTTTTAAAACAATCACCAACATGGAGCTGAATCAGGCTCTTTGTCAAATTTCTGCTATTGCGAAAAAGGTCAAAGTCGAACCCTGTGGTTTACTTGCTGCCGCCAAAACTTCAACCTGAGAGGATGCTGAAGCAATATTCTTGCTTCTGGCACCAAACAATTAAAACCCGCCTGTCCACAGTCAAACAACCCTGTACCAGCAACGAGTAGTGCTAGCATAATTACACACTACTTCGACAATTACATAATTAACGCCAATATCCATATAAATGTTAATAATCCCTCTAATCTTTAAGCATGCTTTCCACTGTGTGTCTGCGTGCGTTTCTTGGCAACCATTCTAAATGTCACTGAAGAATTACATTGCTTGGTGGAAGAAGACTGATTATTTGCCATCACTAAATGATTGTATTTTTTTCAGCTGTGTGTTTATTTCATGAAACCTTGCCAGGTGTATGAAGCAACTGTTGTATTAAAGCAATCAGCCCCATGAGGCCGTGGCCTAACAATGCTGCTTAGCTCTTCTAAAATCACTGTAAACGGCGGCCTCTTGGGGCTGATTGCTTTGTTCTAATCTATTCTGCAACAGTCACCTTCTGCCAAGTTTCACAGTTTAGCACAAATACGACTGAGATGATAATACGTCCCAAGTCACACAGAAACCACTTTGTTACCATTTAGTCTTTGCTGCTTCAATTTTTGTCACTTCCTTTTGGAGATTTAGCACTGTGAAGCCAAACAGCATTTTATTATTTAGATTCTATTTGATTGCTGAAAGAAATGAATCATTACTGTCCAAACGCACATCATACCTGAGAGATAAATATAAGAGCCTATGTGTGTGAGCACTGACCCTCGGCAGCTGCTCCCACTGCTCCTTATTCTTCATCTCCTCTTGAACCTCGTGGATACGCTTCAGGGACTCGAGGCTCTCGTCTAACAAGAAGGTGGTGTCATTAATCAGCATGTTGATGTAGCGCACAAACTGCTTGCCAGAGCTAGAAGGGAGGAAGCATGAAAGAAGATGGAAGAGTCGGTCAGGTTGGAACTGACTGAAACCAGACAGCCACTGCCTCAAACCAAACTTGTGTCATTTTCTTGCATTACCAAAAGCAAACTCACTTGAACTCCTCCATGAAGGTGCCATGGTGGGCAAGGTTCTGCCAGAGACTCTTAAAGATAGTGCTGATATGGTACCGTATAGTGAACTTATCGTAGAACTCGCTGGTGGCACCGGTATGCTCAACGTCTGAGCAGAGGAAACAGTTTTTGAGTTAAAAATAAAAACATCAAAAGCTTATAGTCAAGAAAGAAGAGGGTCAGCGAATCACAGTGTGCACAGAACTCACCAGTGTAGAACTTCATGAGGGCAGGGACCAGCTGTTTGACAGACAACGGGTGGTTCTCCATCATTTCAGAGAATCGCTGAGTACGAGGCTGTACAGCAGGGTTGGTGACAAACAGCACCTCCACCAACTTGGCAATAAGGTAGGGGTTCCTGATGTAATTCTGGCTGCAGATGAACACCACCAAGAAGGTGACAATGTCCTGGACACACGGCTCATATAAAACCTGCGGAGAATACCTGGAAGAGGGGAGGAAGGCGTGGAACAAGCAGGATTGAAAACAGCTCAGTCTTCGCTTTCATATGGAAAGTGAAAAGTGTGCAAGACTATAAACTTACTGCACAACAAAAAGCAGAAACTCTGCCACATCTTCAATGTAGAACTCGGGCAGAGCAGCAAAGCTTTTGGGAATCTCGGGGTTCAGTGGCAGCATAATACTGTGAAAGGAACGAACAAGCAAATGTGGTGCTTACATCTTGATTTACAATACAATCTGAAATACATCTTGACAGATGGACTTAAAAAATGCTTTGTGTGACACCACATCTGTGCCTTTTACATCAATATCACAACAATAAGTAACATGCTCAGTCAGGACGACTCACTTGGGGTAGGCAGGGTCCACCATGCGAAGAATGAGCTGAATTACTGTGCTGTAGAACTGCAGACATCTGCGGAGCAGGTTCTCATCCAGAAGGCCCACGTCAGCACAAGCTTTGGCTCGCACCAATTTCTGCCAGAACCAAGTCACAATACGGATCACATGTCTGTAAATATGCTCTGTCAAAGAATCCTGCATGTTTCAGCATTTAAGCAGAGTCCAGTAAACTGAGAGATGACTATTTGCAGTTTGTACCTTTAGACAGCAGCTGCATCTACAAGGATGTTAAACTGACCTTGAGCTGGGTTTTGCACCGTTTCAGCATCTCTCTGTGTCGACTAGCCAGGGGAGAATCTTTCCATTGGCTTTCACTGTTCTTCAGCTCCTCTACAGTCCTAACATGGAAAAAAAAAAACACCATTAAAACACAAAGACTGAGCATGTTATGAACACCCGTGTGTGCATGTGAGTGCGTGTGTACCTGTTCAGCTCGCGGATTGCTCGCAACCTGCGAATGTAGCGCCTGCAGCTCGGCAGGATGGACAAATGATGAGTGTGCAGCGTCAAGAAGAAACACTCTGTGGGGAACTTGGGTTCTGAGAACTTTGTGGGGTCTTCATCTGTCCACGTGAACAAATAAAATCCATTATTTCTGATACTGAAACACATACTGTCAAGTTAAATATCATTGTTTCTGCCTAAAGACTTTGGTCGTGTCACATATGTCGTATGTGGAAGCCTTTCCAGTGTTTCAAATCAGAACCGTAGGACATGAATTGTTGGCAGTTCAGCGTGTGTAGCTGCTATTATTTTGTGGATGAGTCCAAATAAAGCAGAGGAAATAAAAATAACAGATGTTTATCAACGATGTAGTTGACTTGAACAAAAAAAAAAAAAGCCAAGCACAAAACATTTCTGCAAGAGCAAAACCGCCCTCACAATCATTTTATCTGTGTACTCTGATTTATGTCAACTTACGCAGTTCAGTGAGCCAGCTCTTGAGCTCCTCCATGGTGGCTTTAAGACGCGTCTCCTCTGAGCTGACAGCAAGCCGACACCGTGGATGGAAAATGTAGTAGGGGTCCACCGTCTCTAGCTTGATCTTCATGCTCAGCTGTTGCAGCACCCATAAGAAGTTGAGCATGAAGCCGTCTGCAGACACCAGCTTATCATCCGTCTGGGAGAAAAGAGAGCAAATTCAGAACAACTGCAAATTAATGGTCAAGGGTTGTGTCTACAACAGAATATTTTTTTGTTTTAAAAATGTCTGTATGGATTGTGGCAGTGTGGTAACGCAAAATGACTTTTAATTCAGTTGGATGTCGGATGAGAACTGAGTACTTACCTGCATCTGGGCTTTCTTCACATTGTAGTTGACTAGAGCTGCCATGTAATTCAAAGCTGATTCACGAGTTTCTCCATTTAGTAGGATGTTATGGAGAATTTTGAACAGGTCACCCTAAAAAAAGACGACAACTCATTTTAACACATTATTCTACATGCAAAGCTATTGAATACATGCATTATGAAGCGGACACTCACCCTCGCTGACTCCAGGTAGTGCTGCAATGACTGGCTGACGACTCGTGTGTTCTCCATGGTGATGGCCGGGCCAGAGAAATACTTGTCTCCCACTTTGGTCTAAAGAAAAAGAAAAGTGTTGAGTTTAAGATCCATGAAAGATTGCAGCATTACTGCATTCTGTCTGCTCTCCATTGTCACTTTTCCCAGTTTTTGGCAGGATGTTAAAAGTATGAGAATAGATTGGCTTCAATTTGGTGCTACCGAGTTATTTTAATAATTCAACTGATTTGACAACTCACATCATCCTCAGCAAACACAGAGAGGCTGAAGAAGGCTCCCAGGTAGGACAGTCTCTGAATCTCTCTGCCACAACCAGGGCTCAGAGGTTTAGGACACCATAGAGGCAGTGACGTTGCCTGCACAGAAGAGCCATGACAAACACATATTAAATAGGGGTACATAGGTTTTTTTGTTGTCAATCCACAAACATGTATCACATTTTAGTGGTACTGGTAACCATCCCATCACCCAAGGCTTAAATTCCAGACAAAGGCAGCATGTGTCCGTCAACAGCAGTGGAAGACAATGAAATGACAATGTGTTCTTCCTCAATCTAAGTCACTGAGAAAAGCTCAATGCCTAAATGTGACTTAAAATGGACCTGCTGTTATTATATCAATAAAATAATTAATTACTACACAATTAAAAAGCAACTCAGTAATATAAACTCAGATCGTAGAAGTCATAACATCACTAAATATAGACCCAGTCCTTTTCCATATCCAGGGGAATCTTGTCCTGTTCTTCTGTGAAGCAGAAGGAAGACTTGGTGTCATGAATAAAATAAGCAGAACACATTTTTGTGTGCTGATGTCTACTGGCCATGCTGCTATGATGGAGGTATAAACAACAAAGGTCATAACCAGCCCTGCAAATACAATCACACATCTCAGGGAAACACTTGAACTAAATCTGAGCCTTGAGGACATTAGGATGAACACATAAGTAACATAAACAGTAACTCTGGCCACACAACTGTGTACTCACCAAATTGCACACTGGGTGAGTCTTTCCAAACTTGATTTCACAAAGCTCAGCTAATGCCTGTAAAAACAGAAGAAAATCACAACTGAAATAATGCTTCAGTTGACACTTCGCTACAGGTGAACTGGGTCACATGGTACGACCACCGATAAAACCAGAAAGGGCCGCAACACGATGCAACACACTCCTATGACAAAGTTCTTCAAAATGTACTTCAATACACCAAATTCAGAGGTCCCAAATCAGATTATAGAGGAGAAGCAGAACCATGGGAACACCATTACACTGCATAATTTAGCACATCTACACACATATGGTACACACACTGTACATCTCTCTACTGAGTCGACAGGTGATGTGATTTTAAACCCTGATACACTGCTTCATTAAGCCTCACTTCCTGTCTGGTAATGCAGTATAGATCAGGCCAGGACCTTCTTACCATGAGGGGGAATTTAAAGTTGTCACTGTCAAAGGAACATTCTTTCACTGCAAGAGCCAGTCCATGGAGGATGGGAATAAAGATCTGAAAAGTAACACAGTGAAAATATTGTGCATCATAGCCATGTCAGCTTTTAGAAGTTGTGGATGTTTTGCCTGAATTATTGCAATTTCTTCACAACTGTGAAGGTACGAATGAGTATCAATCATGTACAGTGACATGTGAACTGCAGCTTCATAGGTCCTATAGAGTTAGTTTTTTAATCAAACTAAACATTCAGTGCAGCTGCAATAGGAGTGAAAATGAGATTGTGTGGGATGTCTTCTTGCCACACTGTGTGCTCAGATAGGTTTCAGCTTAAGTCTAAATGTGTGTCAAAAATGAGACGTGCTTCCCACCTGTCTGAACACCTCGTCCTCCTGGTGGGTGATGCGTACCAGCTCCTGAATAAAGCCATATGGAAGGTTCCGACACAGCATATAAGGTACCAGCAAAGACTGCTGGAGAGGGCTCCTACATGTGGAAAACAGACAAGCATTGTGCTGAAATTTAATAAGTAATGTGTTTGGAGTACAGATGAAAGAGTAGTTGCCATGGAGACTTAACAAGAAGGGAACAAAATGTAACACAAATATAATGACAGAAAAGAAAAAAGCCCAAAGACCGTCACAGTGTGCGGCTGGCTTTCTCACCGAGGCTGGGTCAGGGTGCCTTGCAAGACCAGGGCAACATTGGAAATACACTGAGAGCGAATGTTGCTGAGAAGCTGGCTGACGTTTGGTTGGCTACACATCTGAGAGAGGAATGGACAAGATAGGAGGTGTGATACAACTGTATGCTGTCAGATTCACAGAAACTCTTGTGTCTCTAGACTCTGTTGAATCACGGTGTTCTTTAACGAGCTGAACCTTGGCTCATTTGCAGACCATCTGGCCTACAGCTAGTCTCTGAAACAGCTAATCTGTTCTTCTGTCCTCAGGACATTTTGTGAACCGTCTAGACATGGTCAGTAAGCACAAAGGAAATTTTAAGGTGTTACAACACAAAGGATCATTACAATCTCAAAGGTCTGCTTTAATCTTGAAATAAGGTTTGTTTCTTTCTTTGTGAAAGGAAAAGAACACAAATACTTTTAACATAAATCATTTGAATAGTTGAAACAATTCGTCGTCTCACAGATAGCCAGTTACCTTAGGAGCTTTCCTCTCCTCCATGCCAACACTGTCAAAACGCTCAATGAGGTAGTTCAGCATCTCTGTCTCTTTGCATGCTTCAATGGTGAAGCGGTCGCTGGCTGAATCGCAGGACATCCCCCCTCCACATGCACCAAGACTACAAACAAAAAGGTAAAAACAAAAACAGGAGCAGAGAGGGGCTCATTATGTGACAGAAAAGCTCACAGCACAGAGAGATATAGCGTCATGTATGTATGGTTATCAAACTCAAAGCCACTCTCAAGGGTCCTGAAAGAAACAAACTTTAGGGCATTAGTGATGGTATTGCAGCATCTCAGTAGTGGGCTCTTGAAAAGGGGAGGGGAAGAGGGGGGGAAAAAAGATTAAATATTCAAGAGCTTTGCAGAAAGTCTCTGAAGCTGATATTAGGATTCAGCTCGCCACATGAAACTGACAAATACGGTGTTTAGATCGCTGTTAGTGGTCAGCTGTAACCACAAAACCTGTGTATGAGCTGCTTCAAAGCATGACAAACCTTAAGAAGTAATAAACTCTGTTATTTGTCCATTGGACACAGGCAATGCAGGAACATCACCTCTGCCCTGGGTTATAACTGTTCTCGAAGCTAAAAATGAAATCAACACAACAGGTTACAATGTTAAGTAACAATGCAACTCCATCCATGCCTGATTCTCCTGAATAAAGACGAGATGCAAGTTGAACTAAACTCTGAATTAGAGCATGTTAGCGCAGTCCATCATGACGGACTCATGCTGAACTAAATGGGTTCAATGCTCTCTCATTGTTGAAGATCATTCCTGTAGACCAGGAAATGTCTGGAGTGGTACAGGATGTTAAAGGTCGAGGGTTACAAAGTGGATGTATTCTATGGAGTTCCTGCAGCTTTGCAGAAGCCATGTTGAATACTTACCACCACATTATACACTAAATGTTATAGTTATAGGACCTTATGTCTGAATGTCGAGAGTTACAGCACTCCTACAGCTAAGCCTGCGTCAGTGTATTTTCACCACTCTACCCTGGTGTGTTTGTGTGCAGTTAGTGTTAAGCCTCTTGGGCCCACTGGAACATGCAGTGGACACATAACTGAGCAAGCACACACAAACAAACACACACCGTGCAGCGGTGTACCTGGACCCAAACTGAACCCGTGCAAAATCCTCCTCCTCCTCAGAATCTTCATCACTGCTGTCCTGAGACATGTCAGAGAGGGCATAGAACAGGAACGACAAGGGGCTAACATGACGAGGAAGAGAGGGAGAAGTGAGGGGAGGATTACAAGAGAAGAGGATGTTGTGCAAGCAAGAGGAGACAGAAGGGAAGTGAAACAACATGAAGACAATGTGGAATGGTAACAAGTCAGAAGAAAGGAGGACAAGGAAGAGGAGAGCACTGAGGAAAGGATGCTGGAGGGCTGCATGCTGGCTTGAAGACAACTTATTGTGCTTTTTTTTAAATATTCATTAATGCCATTTTGTCTGCAGCTTTTACACACTGTCAGAACATTTTTCCGACCGATAACTGAACTGAGTGTCACAATTGCTCATACAGCTTCTCTTGAGCAAAGAGACGTAAGCCACAACCTCCGTGCTCCAGAATTTCACAGCAACGTTGGACCTATAAAACATGTTTGTGAAACTACACCTAATATTAGTTATTTGCCAAGGAGTTACATCTTTTAAAATGGTAGATGTTAGCAAAAAGAAGCCTTAATGCTGCAAATAGACGAGTATTTCTGTTAACTGTCTGAACTCACCATGCGTTAGTAGGGCTGCACTGAATAATGCAAAGCTTCATTCATTACGTTCACAATATAAATCATCACTCAAATGCTGCACACCTTTTTTTGGCATGTCTATTTATTCTGTTTAAACCTGGTATTTCTGCACAGTTGCAGATTTAAAAATGAGCACTAACATTATTAGTATTATTAGTATTCATAACACCACACTATTTGTAGAATGAGATTCCAGTGGTGGCTGGATCGGACGGTTTCCCACTCGTGTGAACCCATTTTCTATAATTCCAGTGTTGTTGTTTTTAATCTAACAAAATATTCTGCTTCAATCCATATTTGCTGCTGTTTAGCCTTTCAAAAACAACATTTTCACCACGATCAAAAAATTGTTTGCTCTCCAGCTTGCCATACCCAAAGGGACGCAGGCACCTCAATTATGGGTATAGCAGCAATCTAACAGCACCACGAATTACATTTATCTAACCACAATAACAAAAACCTATTTTCAGCTCTTACTCATTTAATCCGATCAATCACTTAATTCAAACTGAGGATTTTGTGGGAGGATTTGACAGACAGTCAATGCCACTGAAACCTTAACACAATTCAAAATCCACTGAAAATAGTTTGACATGTTTGACTCTATCTACATTTTTCATTTCCTTAATCTTCCATTTAATTTTTTAATCACCATTTGGGCATTTGTAACAGACAACATACAGCACATTTTTTACAATCACTTCTGGAACTCTCGATTCCCCTTAACTTGAGAACCTGCTAAAATATCAGGTTGTTCATTAACTTTTTACACCAGCAGTGTAAATCTTACCCAGTTGAGATCATTCTAGGCTTCTGTAAATGAGAACTGACTGCATGAATCTTACTATATGAAGCAAGGTATACGAGAAAAGGGATCCAACTAAAGATTTAGTTCAGACTTTTAGTTCACACCCACCCTAAAATCTGGCTGTTAAGGTTTTAGTATGTTTGCTTGCGTGTGCACCACAAACTGACATGCAAATGGCAGATGAGATACCTAGATGGTGGGATCCGGGCAGCAAAGGCAGCTTGTCGGGTATTCGATCTGGGAGAAGGGGGGACCACCATAGTTGGTGTGGAGGAGGGTAGGTTGTGAGCCCTCGGTGAGCTCAAGGAGAAGGACTGAGGGCTGGGTGGTGGCACGGGAACTGGGGTATTGGGAGGAACAGAGGGCCCTGCAGGGCTAGCAGAGAGTCCAAAGGAACTAAATCCTCTGTTACCCAGGCTAGATGGGGAAGGAGCCCCCCAGGGAGAGGTGACTGAGTAAGGCCGATAGCGCTGGGAGATGGGCATGGGGGCAGAAGGGGGGTTGAGGGTGTGTCTTGGAGTAGCAGTAGCAGGGGAGCTAGAGGGTGTAGAAGGTACAGAGGGTGTTGTAGGGGTGGGGAGAGATGGGGAGATCCTCTTGGCTGCGTCCAAAGTCATCGAGTGAGGACTACCACACCCATACAGACTGTGGACAACATTGATGAGATGATGATTGGCAAAACTCATCTAAGAACAATGTCTTTTAAGAAAAAGATCAAATCAAAATTGGAAAAGCTAGAAAAATGTAATTAAATATCAATACATCACACCTTTGAGGAGGAGAGTAGCAGGTCTATTCAGGGCTTTGATACATCTCTGGGAGTAACAGTCAGCGCATAATACTGAGTGAAGGTACTTGCCTGGACAGAGAGCTGGCTCCAAAGGACCCTGCACTGGGGCCCATGGGGCTGCCACCTTGGCTGGAGGGCTGCACCAGCGTCAGACGATGGTCAGGGGATTTGGCTGCTGCAATTGGCTGAGAGGTGGCAGTTAAGCTGGCGAAGGGGTTGTTGACACGTGACTGGGTGGACATCATTAAGACTTCCATCAGGATCTGACCAATCAGGTCTTTGAAGTCAGAGTATACTACACAAGGGAGAAAAAATGATAACAGTCAACTTATCGAATGCAGGAATCTGTCAGTTGGGACCAAACAAAACTTTGCTTTCTCATAGAGCAAGGTCATTCAGCTATTTATGGTGACAGAGATTAAGACGATATGCGGTGACATACCATCTTTAGGGTTCTGGTGGAACTCTGCAGCCAGTGAAGGGAGAAAGATGACATCTCGATCTTGCTCCTTCCATGATACGCGGAGGATCTTACAGATGAGCTGCAGAGCCTGTTCTTCTGAGACATCTGAGTTTGTAGAGGTTTCCTGGTGCAGAAAGAGAGAGAGGACAGTGAGGGTTTGATCACAATCTGGAGCCATTCACGAAGTAAATGCCAAATGGACCAGCAATACTCTGTTTCTCAAGATACTCATTGTCCTTTGATCGCTCTGGCTTATCAAGAGTCAAGTATGCATCAATAAACTGAAATAAATGAAAATGAAACTATAAATAGCATCTATGGAAAGTCCCCAACTGCCTTCCTGTAAATACCAAAAGACTTAATAACACCAATGTTCATTTTGACGAGAATTTTAAATTTAAACTTAATCTTAGTTGCTTTACTGATAATTTTGTACTTTTATTCAAGTAAGATTTGAATGCAGGACTTTTACTTGTAACAGTATTTTTAGACTGGTTTTGCTACTTCTACTGAGGTAAGAGATCAGAGTAGTTCTTCCACCACTTAAGGACATTTCACCAGACTGTAAATGTTTATATCTACAAAACAAACAAACAATATTTGATGGTCTCTGCATGTTTGGTTGCACAAAGCAATCTCATTCAACATTATTGATGTTATGGACATCACAGCAATCAAATTATCAGCCTGTGAAGGGCTCCTCTGTCACTGCACCCAGTGATGAATTGTAAGAAAAGGTCACAGTCTGCTGGTGCTTCACCTCCCAAAACAGAGTTTTTATATATTAGTGAGGTCTTCTTCTGAGTTTGGCATCATGTTTCATTCAATAGAACTCTGACGTAATCAATCAGCATTTAGAAAAATGTGTCAAGAACAATCTGGAAAACATCATGTTCATTCACTTTAAATGGAGCTAAAATTCATACAGAGTTATGTTAAATGTTCGCCAAATAAGTTAATGTCTGTTTATGAGTCGTAAGAAATCATAAATTATCTTTTATTGACAAGTCAAGCTTGTCACCAAAGTGCCCTAAATCCACATGGAACCACAATGTTAATCAACATTAAATACACTCCTGAAAGGGAATTAACATACTGTACATGTTATGGCATCGATCAAAATACATAATTGATATTCACCTTGGAAGACACCCCCCCCTTCTTGTTTGAGTAATATTCACTGCTGCTGTTTACCTTTTCAGTCAAGTTCCTCTTCTCCCTGCGATCGCTATCCTCCACCTCCATGTTCTCTATCCCTGAGTCCACATCCACCTGGGACATGCTGGAAAAAGACAAAGGTGCAGTTAGTAAGTCTCTTCATCCTCAAGCAGACCACGCCGACACTCGACCCTTGACGGTCCACATGAAATGCCATATTTGTCTCATTTCATAACCTGATTTCCAAACAGTAAAACATATGGCCATGCTACAAAACACAAACATTTTTACTAATGTCTGCTACAAACAATGCAAAGACAAGCGTACCTTTCTGAATTAATTTCAAACAGGGTGAACTTGCTTTTGAATACTGTTACACCTTTACATGGAAATAACCTGTGATATTCACTGCATTACTGTGTAACACATTCATATGTATTTTTTTGGTGTGAAACATGGAAATCTGTCACCACTGGATATCTATTGTAAATTGAATATCATTCAAGCTGCCCACAGTCTCTGTTCTCTGAGACAGAGAAAACTACATATTTTTCAACAGCCACCTTTCAAGCCCATAAAAGAAGAGTATCTGAGAGTGAAAACACAGATTTTACATTGAGTACAGTTTTAATATGTATTTTTAAATGAATTTTAAGCCTTTGCACTGGGTGGTACAATATGCCACTGGAAAAACTCTTACCTCTTTTCACAGGAGGCAGTGTCAATGTCCATGCTCTGCGATCGGGACAAGCTCTGGGACTGAGTCTCGAGGCTGTTGGAGGGTGAGCTTGAGAGGGAGCTCACACCCTCGCTGCTCTGACTTCCATATGCCACCCCTGCAAAGGAGAAAGCTGATTAAAAGCCATGATCTTACTGTGACAAGGGCTGGACAAAACAACCTTTTTATAGTTGCACAAAAAAATCATATCATTACCAACAGTTAAGTGAAATAAACACTGTATACACTGGTCATGTCTGAGATAATATTCAGATAACACATGAACATGTAATAAAGGCTTGCATTACTGCCACCACGATAATCACATTTTCACCAATTCTGGAAAGTACCACAGTCCCTAGAAGCCCTAAAACGGTGTAACGCTGTATAGCAATTGCACCAAACCCAACATAAAATTGTCACTGTATCTGTATTTGGATCACTAATGTATTTTCTAGAGCAGCAGCAAAAGACAGCAAAAACTCGCACTCAGTGCATCAGGCCGACAACAGCTTCCCTTAAACAACAAGCTGCTGCTTTTTGATGTCACTCAGGGTGCATGACTGGTTCCTGCTGCTCAAATATCAAGGTCACAACCATAAAGGTCTGTTTCAGTATGGCGCTCAACGTCAAATAACCAAGGTTGTTTATCATCACGCCTCAGAGATGTGTCTAAACTAGAGATCACAACTGAGGTTGACAACAGTAACAGTGACAACCAGAAAAAACTGACTGGAGCTTGATGTGTTGTTAAAATCAAACCTCAACCACAACATTAAACCTAAAATCTATGTTGCAATGATAATAATAATCATTACAAACAGGCTCAATACATCCCAAAACCTGTAGATCTTATTTGGTTCTTACCAGAGGTGCCCATAGGGGATGTGGCTGGAGTACCACTGTGGACATTGAGCCCCAATGATTGAGAGGCAGCTGGTGGCAGGGGCTGGGGTGCGGCACCTGAGGGTCCAGGGAGGGGTCCAGGGGGTGTCTCCCTCTGTGGGGATGTCAGGGGTGTGCTGAGAGGGGTGCTGGGCTGTGACGTCTGTCCACCTGCCAGTCGCGCCAGTCGCCTTCTGCGAATCTTGAATGAATACACCAGCAGATTTATTTATTCAGTCAAGGTACTATGGAAGCTCACTGTTCAGCCCTGCATAATATGGTCTTGTATTATAGTAAAGGCTGTCGAAATGTATATAGACCAAAAAATAATTTGCCATATTTTTTCTGGATAAGTGACTGGTTCAATTAGCCTGAACAAGATAAGGAATGTAAGGGGATAAGTTCATTTACATTATCCACTTTTGTTAGTGAGCACCAGACAGAATGCACTCATCAGTTTTATAGAGACGTGGCCTTAATCTTAAAAAGACAGGCTTTGTCGAATCGATACAACGTAACCTACATTACGAACTAAGTCAGATGTGAACACAAATCGTCCTAAATCGTGCAACTCAGCTGAAGAAATTAACTGTGGATAATCAACACACTCAGTTGCGAGTTGATCGAGTAGCTAAATACTAGTACAAGGTGACAAAGAGAAAATACTTTATAAAATATTGTGTCTCTGTGTGTGAAAGGTTCAAGGGGAACGGCTCAGTGGCCAAACACTCGGCCCACAGATTGCACAATGGTGGCCCGGTGTGTTTTTTATGCTGAGTCGTCTCGCAGGCTAATTTTTGTCTGTTAGCAAAACAACGTTAGAAGCTATTAGCTAGCTTAGCGCAAGAAGATATGTCATATCATCTCGGCAAACGAAATGTAATATGATCTGTCAGAATATAACGCGTAGAATACATCTGTCACATGAAAACAACCCAATGTATTTATATGAATTAAGTTGTTCTAAATTAAAACAATGTTATCCATGGGCCAGCTTGTGCAGAGCCTCTAGCATTAGCTACCTTAGCTAGGTAGCACTGTGCCCATTATATTAACGTACTGGCAAAGGTGACAGAAACATACGTCCCACATCTAAATTCTAGTTTGTTTACCCGGCTGTATTAACTGACTGGCTATTTTAACACATCATGAGTCGCGTTGGACTACACGTACTTAAGTATGTTGGTGATGAGCTAAATGTGGGATTTTATCGCGGATGCATTTCTTCAATTTAGACTATGCTAGCCTCTGAGCTAGGTTAGCTTTAGTAGCAAATCGGCTAGTGGCAAGAGCATTTGAAATGAAGTCCGAAGGAAAGGACGATATTAGAAAACGTAAGTCTAAATTGTAACGTCAGCAAAATAGAGCTATGTTAATTATCGGCACTCATTTTGAGCGTTTTTCCATTGTCACCTTACCTCGTCTGCGCTCAACTCCTCCATCGCATCTAAGTTAGCTAGCTATTTCACTTTCAACTGCTTTAATGTGTGCCAGCCAGAGCCAGCTAGCTAGCCTGTATTAGAACTAAATATGCATAGTCTAACTCGTTCAACGAATATGTGTCAGTCTTGATTGTCTTCAAGATAAAAACTAGGACACCAGTTTACGGAGGGTGGCAAGATACAGTTCCACCAAAAAGTCTCTCGTTTGCTAATTTTCTACCAAGAATGAAACAAAAAGAAAAGTAGCTGGCTATTATACGTCAAAATACAACAGCGGCCATTTTGGTTCTACACTGTGTCACGTGACTTAAAGGACTAACGTTACTGGAGGAAGTGTGAAGCTTCAGTGGATCACACAGATAAATGTATTTTATGTAAATGTAAATATATTTAAATGTAATTAGCGTAGTGTGCAGTTATTATTGTGTTTATCTCGGTGCACGAGCCGTCTGTGTAAGCCCCGTTATATTATAACTAAGATTTATTATATCACGGTTCCAGCCTCATTATCACATGTGGGATGAATGATGACACAGGCCACATCTATGAGTAAGCATGGCATCAGAAAAATGAGTCTGTTTATTTTACTAAAGGTAGAGTGACAAAAGAAATGCTTGAATAACAAAACATACCACTTGTGATTTCTTTCAAAACCCATTTTATTATACAAAATTCACATAAAACTGAATTCCAAACATCCTACACCACATTTCCTGTTGGACATCAGGCATAAACGTATCTACATGAATGAGGTCATTTCTTTTTCACAAATAGCTCTGCCAAATGTCAAATGGACAGCACAGGCCAATGCAAAGAAAATGCATGTCTCAAATCTCTCATGTCAGACAATCAACATTTGTAGAAAACACATTATTTGCGCTAAACAGAGAGTGCACAGACAAGATTTGTTTTTCAGCCGGCTGAAAAGGCTCAAAATGATGATGATCAGTTTTTTTTGTTTTGTTTTGTCTGAGGCCAAACACGAAGATACACGCAAGTATAACCAAGTGTCTGACAAAAGTAATGCAGTGGTGCCATCTAGTGGTCTTCGTCCATATCCCGACAAGACAAATACCTGAGGTCACACTGCATACAGACAACACAGCAAACTCCACTTTCAGTGTGATTTTGTTCATCAGGGTTAGGGTGGAGGAAGTACTATATAATGATTTAATCACACAGTAACGTCTCCAGAAATACTTTCATTCCTCTTCACTCATTGACTTTCTTCTTAAAAACCTGCTTGCAGACTTCTCCTTCACAGTACAGCTCCTGAGGAGGTAACAGGTCATAGAGATATTTAATTAATCTAATGTTAAATCAGTATAGTTTGTGCATTATGAGGAACAAATATGATTAAATTGTTCATATTCTCGTTCTTACCAGATGTAGCTTGTCCTCTTCAATCCAGTGAGCCCAGCCCCGGTTTTTCTTCTCTCCAGTCTGTTCACACACCAGTTTATTCCCCTCCCAAGTCACCAGTGACTGCACAGATGACGAAGAAGAAGATGGAGAGTAAGTCAAGTTTTTTCTAGCCTGATATCACAACGTATGTTTGAAAGGGCTGCACGTAAAACAATGAACGTTGGCAAAATATAGAACCTGAAATAAAGCAGATGTAAAACTTTCTAAACTGTACATTCATATCTGGATACAATTGAACAAAAAAACTATCTACCATCTACAAAACACTTGCAATCATTATGCTTATTCTCACTTTTAACACACAATTGGCTGCCATCAGCCGCTCATCTTCACCTTGACATGTCTGTTGTCCAGTCCCTGGGTGAACTCCTCAAACTCCTCACCCACTCTGAAGGAGATGGTGTAGTTTCGGAAGGTGCTGGCCGTTTTGATGTGCAGCTGGTCCCCCTGGTGCTCAATCACCTTCCTCTGCTTCAGCTTCAGAGCAATCTTTCGTAAGCACGGGCTGATACCTGGAACAGCAGACGAGTGTTTAACAGAGATCCAATCTGGTGAAGAAACTCACCCAGAGGATACAAACACATTCTCTGCGTCGCCATAAACAGCACTGCTACGAAATCACAGCCAAATTCTTCCTCCTCCAAAATATTTATTACAGTCCTGTTGTATGATGTTATATCTGCAGGCATTTAGAGCACAGTTTAAGTCAGAGCAATAGAAATGCAGAGATCTCAGGTTATTTGTCATAACGTTGTTTGATTAAAACATGCTGCAAAGACTTACCCAGTGCAATCATGTAGCCCTCCAAGTTGACGTTGCTGGTTATGTCCCATGTACCACAGAGGCTGGCTGGCATTTTGGTGACGTGTTTTTCTCCCCTCCTTCTGAGATGTGTGGGTGAATAAAATGTGATCCTCAAACTGCCAGGCTCATGAGGGGTTCAGCAAAGAGACTGCTGTTTGGTGCGAAACCTGCAGGTATAAAGGTAAGTGTGCCCTTAGCTCATTCGCTGTCACCTTTTGAACAGGTGAGGATGAGGGAGGTGCTCTCATCAGCGCCACTGTGTGTAGAAGGGAAGCCAAACTGGTCAGACTGGTCAGTTCACTGACTAATAAACCCATAAAAAAATTTCCCCCTGCAGTCACATTAATTGCACACACATGCCAGTAAACACACAAAGAGTAAGAGGAAGGTTAATAATGATCC
The DNA here is from genome assembly GCF_039877785.1 of Chaetodon trifascialis. Lineage (NCBI taxonomy): Eukaryota > Metazoa > Chordata > Actinopteri > Chaetodontiformes > Chaetodontidae > Chaetodon > Chaetodon trifascialis. The sequence continues at coordinate 17,742,305 of NC_092063.1, forward strand.
TTCATGTTTGGTCATTTCTTCCTTTATCTGATCACATTATAGAAGCAGTGGATAGATTTGCATCCATCCATCCATCCATCCATCCATCCATCCATCCATCCATCCATCCATCCATCCATCCATCCATCCATCCATCCATCCATCCATTTTCTATGCCAATTATCCCTTTCGGGGTCACGGGGGGGCCGGAGCCTATCTCAGCTGGATAGATTTGCATATAGTGTAAATAAACACTTCAACCATTAAAGAAATGGTTTCCCAAATATGATTTTTATTGAGGTTAATAATGTCTGTCTTATAATTCAGTTGAGTGAATCGAAACCTCAAAACAAACTGGAGTCACACACCTGCTGTTTTCATGAAGACGACCTAAGTCAAAATGACACACCTTTCTGTGCAAGGAGGAAATAAGACTGACGTTGGTAGGTGCCCTGGCATGCAGTTTGAAAGGAATTGATGCAACTCCAGTTCAGAAGAAAATAAGAAACATGGAGCTTTTCCAAACATTACAATTCTCTTTGTACCATCAGCTAAGCAGAGAGCAGGTCAAAGCTGCAAGATGTAATGCAGGAAAACTTTGTCAGGGCTGTTTTCCATCCAACACTCTACATGTGCATGAACTGTGTTCCAGGCATCTGACGCAGACATTAAGTATTTAACAACACACGCATGACTTTGTGATGTAATGAGCCATAAACTGAACCAGTGACTTTGCATTCGGCCTTTAAGTCTGAATGATAAATTCAGCTTTTTAATGTAATCAAATACCATTACTCCAACATTAAAAGTAAAGGAATTAGGCACCAATTTTGAGACTAATGTGACTTAACGTAATCAGTTATACTTTCTTTTCAGCACACTGCTTTCACAATGAGTCATTCTTTTAGGCTGTACTTTGTTATTGCAGCTATTATCTAACGTCAGTGATGATTACCAGAAAGAAAAGTTGACCTCCGCCCGGACAAACAGCATTTTAATCAAACAGGCTAGGTGTCAATTTGGCACCTCCTTCACTGAGGATGTTAGGAGTTTCTTATCTGTGAGACAACAGTATCTGAACAGCAATGAAAAGCTCCCAGGATGAAAAGCACAAGCGTGTTTATTTCACTTCCAATCAACACATATCACATGGTCATTTTCAAATCTCTAGCCCTACGTAAACATGTTTACAGCGCATTGCTTGCTTTTGTCCCGAGGAAGTGCATGGAAATGTGAGGAGTTGAGAGACCATGCTGAAGCAACTGGGGAAAAAATTTGGAGTAATTAAAGCGATTTGTTCCTGATCACATTTCGTATAATTTCCAAACAGACTGCATGCTGACTATTTCACACAAAAAACAGTGAACCCCTAGTTCAACAACCACAAACAAGAAATATTTCTAGAAATGTCCTTCATCTTAAACTGCTGCTCAGCTAAATTTGTGTTTGACTACTGTAAGTTTACACACACACACACACACACACACACACACACACACACACACACACACACACACACACACACACACACACACACAAGCTAGTTTATAGCAAAATGACACAATTTACTGAATCACTTCACTTAGAAAAGTCTGTGCAGGTTTATCGTCATAAAAAACACACATCCATTATGAACAAGACTGAGTTTTAAAAGACTATTCTGTATGGTAGGCACTGGTGGAAGCTCAAATAACCTGAATTGTGTCTAAATTTTAATGCAAAGTAAACACACAGCACTCAGTGCAGACAGCCTCTGTTGCACCTGCAACAGCACCAGCAGATTTTCTTCATTTTGAGGAGGCGCCAGTGTATCTCTGAAGGGGTGCGAGAACCACGTCTGCATTTTTCTGCTCGCTCTCCGCACTATAGAGGCTGTGCTCCTGTATGTAATGGACCACAGCGTCTGGCAGGAGGTACCTGATGCTCCGACCTCGACGCATCGCCCGGCGCACGAGAGTTGCTGAGATCTCGTTGGTCACCCATTCGTGGACCACATGGATGTTCTTGCGGTACTTCCACAGCATGTCGGATTGGTGGATGAACTTGTAGGGGTCGTTCCCACAGCGGGTGATGCAGACCACACCGTAGCAGCCCACAATCTCAGCGATATCTTCCTGCTTCCACATATTGGGGATCCCAAAGGACTCGAGAACATCAGCCCCACACAGTAACATTAGCTGAGAGCTGCCTGAGCATGAAGAGAGAAAAGAGTTTTATCATTCTAACTCTCATTTGTATGAGAAAGTGCTTTAAAGAGAAAAGAACAAACAATAAAAACAAAGGCAAATGCAAATAAAACCAGACAAACAATGAGATAATCAAACACAGGACATTAAAAATAAAAGTAAAAAGGAAAGGTGTATATAAAATTGCAAGAATGGAAAGATAAAACCACAAGAAACGCATGAAGTCTTTATAAAAGCTTTCTTACAAAAGAATGATGTAACAAAGATGACGTTACAGGTGTCGCATGTCGCCTCTAATCTCAGTGTTTAGTGTAGTTATGATGGTCATTGTTTTCTGTGAGCACACCATGCTGTGAAACCTCTTCAGCTAGATTTACTGTTGCAACCAACAAATGTTCTGCAGACGCATTTAAAAACATATTGTAATAAACTGTCAACAATAGCTGATCTTATTGCAGACCCTTGGCACACGAATAGCACAGTGTGCACTTCCCCTGCTCGTGCATTTTATCCTGTGCAGTTTCATGCCAGAGATTTGCACACTTCAATTCATTGTCAACACTGTGAAGAATGTTGTAAGACCAAGCGTGAAACTTGGCTGCTATGGGCGCTGTTTGTGTCACTGAGGCTCATCTCTTGCTGTCTGACACCTTGCCAGTCTTTACAGTAGGTGGTGTGATTGGGTGTTACCCACCACACAACACCACACTGCACCTTTAAACCATTGTCTCCTATTATGAGTTCAACTGAATACAGTAAATCGTGAATACAGTGGGAGTAGGATCAGACTAGTTGTCTGTCTGGAATCAGGGACTGGAAAAAGGAGGAGGCAGAAAGAAGACTTAGAGAACAATACATAAGTTACACACTCGTGCGTCGGCCTACCTCTGCCTTTGTGATTCGATGAACCCTCAAAATCATCCTCCTTTATACGTCTCTTTTTTGCATACTTCACGGTGTCCACATCGTCGCTGTTGTGCTCTGCTGCATGCAGTTCATCAGAGTGATGCCTGAGTGGATGCAGACAAGATGAACAGAGCATCAGAAGATCAGAGTTTTTGACATATCAACACTTAAGGTCATATCTTCAACATATTGGTCTGTATCCAGCCTTGTGCAAACTACATTTTTAATCAACATAGGTTTGGCCTAACACTTTCCTTTGTTCAGAACTCTTTTCTGCCTTGTGAGTCTGCAGTTTGGATACTTTTTCTGATTTTACTTTTACCATCAACATCAAATAATGTAACTTTTTAAATGATCAGTTAATAAAATTATAGTTCAGTGATATGTTTTGGTAATATCTCAGCTTTTCACTATTCTGCAGATCTCAATGCGTGATTTGCTGAAAGATTCGAATCCACAACACCAACATTAAAAAGCAGCTGTGTGTCTTTGCCAGCGATGCTTTCAGTGTGTTAATCTGAACTTGTTCAGTTCCTTTTACAATATATAGTTCCTTTTTTACAATCTGGAACTGTCTTGCCACATTGTGGTAGAAAACGGTCAACAGTGTCAAACACACCAAATGATTTTTTACAAAGCTATTTACAAAAAACGTATTACAATGAAGACAGAATTCAGAAATTTAAAAAATAATCGAAAAATAGCAATAGCAAAAGACAATTCTGCAATGTATCAACGGCATTCTCATTTGTTGGGCCATAATGAGCAATAATATCACATGTCAAGCCTGAAGTTTGATTTTAAACCTGAACTCTAAACACGTGGGACGATGGATCGAGAGCCAGATCACTCTTTTCTATTGCTGTAAACACGAAGATCTCCCCCAGAGTAAGAGAAAGCTTCAAGAAGGAGTGAAGGGAAACCCTGTGTGACTCTAAGCATAAAGAGCTTTGTGGTCCTGAGTAGAAACTGCAAGGGTTTTACAGGTTCGTCACCGTATTGAACAATTGAGGAAAGAGATTAAACAAGAACAATGGGATAACATTCTACTAGAAGTATTTTTGGATGCATTTGTTTCAGGCCCAGGCCAAAAAAACATCTCAAAACTCTATAAAGGTTTGCAACAAATGAAGGGCAGCTCATTGCATGTAAAGCAGAAATGGGAGAGGGAAGGAAATCTAGCTTTAAGCGAAGAAGATTGGGAATATTTGTGTGAGATACAATGGAAAACTTCAAACTCAATATTATGGAGAGAGTTTTGTTGGAAAACCCTCATCAGATTTTTTATCACTCCAGTTCAAAAAAGACATTATACCAATTCATGCAAATCATTATCACATATTTTGGTCTTGTGTAATATTGTTGCCTTTCTGGCGGGAGATCTACGACATTTTGAAAAAAGTGTTTCAGAGAGATATTACTTTTGAGTTTGTGTCATTATGTTTAGGAGTTTTACCATCAGAAAATGTATCCTCTAATGACAAATACCTATTTCAGATACTAAGTGCTGCTTCTAGAAAAGCTATAACAAGAAAGTGGCTAAAACTAGAAAAACCTTCAGTAGACGAATGGTTTGACATCATTTATAACATCTTCAAGATGGAAAGAATTACTTTTGCTATAAGATTAAAACAGGATCTGTTTTTGAGAAGATGGGGAAGATGGATTAGATATGTCACTCCGGTCCGTCCATCCTTTGTATAGATCTTATATCCTTCTCCTTTCTTCATCTATGTTTTTCCTTTTCAACCCTTATGCATCAGTATATTTAGTTCATTTTATTTTTTGGTATAACAGATGTGCACCCCAGCATTCTTGTTCTAAGCCAAAGGAGTTATGTTCTTAATTTTTGTATGTAATTGATTTCATCTGTGGTGTGATTGAGAGAGGACCAATCATCCCTAACTGTATATCTTGTGCAATTGTGGATGTCTTGCTGGATGAATCTGTTGTAATGTACAGACAATAGGAGGTGATTGGTGAATTGTTAACCATGAAAATCATAATAAAAACAGAATTGAAAAAAAAAAAGAAACTGCAAGGGTTTGAATGCACGGTATGCATCACATAAGAATTACTCCATGTCTCGAGAGTTCACCTAATGTCACTCAGGCACTATCATTTGTAACACCACCATTCATTACTCACACTTAGCTCATGTCAGATCATGAACCGCTAGAGGGGCTGCTTGTAAACTACTATCCTAACAGTCATCACTATCTAATGTGGTTACGTGTAGGTGTATTCATGAATGGGTGGCCTGAGGTGTAGTCAACGAAACAGCAAGAACAGACAGGTCTGACAGGTAATGTCTTAGATTATTTGGCAGACATCCTTACACTTATAATAACAACCCAAGACAAAACATCACGAGTCTTGCCTCTAGCAAGAACTGACACAGTGACTAATGAGACGAGGATAATCACCTACCGAACAACTTTAGCTGTCTCCAACCACTCCGGCTGCAAGGTCTCCCAGGAATCTACTGTGATCCAGTCTGAGTTCTCTGTGGCCAGTCGGGCCATCTCCAGCCGGTGGCAGGCCTCAATCAATCCCTTCTTCTTATAGGCATCACCCACTGGTGAAATGATGCCTTTCACCACCTGGTACTGACCTGAGATATTTAAAATGCTGTGTTAACAGATGGGTTACAGTAAGAGCTAAAAATAACTGACTTAAAAAAGTGTGTTCAGTCAAATTCCAATTTAACTGATCTTCTTGCCTCCAGTACAATCTAGCAGAGGTAAAATATGACTAAGTACAATAATCAAGTGCTGTACCTGGGCACAGTTTTTTTCCATTTTCTGCTACTTAATACTTTCAGAGGAAAGATTTAACATGAAAACATATGATCAGTTTGTAAAACACGGTGCATTGTTACAGTTCAAACTACTAATTACATAGTTCAAATAAGCATGACCAGCTACAGTATTCTGTTCTTACACATGTATGAATCAGTAATAATATGATTACATATTATACATGATTACTGCTCTGCTGCATAATGAGTGCCTCTCTTTTTAAGTACATGTTGCTGCTAATAATTATGTACTTTTTAAAATTAATGAATGCAGGCAGTACTGTAAAGGATGAAGTGGAGTATTTCCACATTGCCGCATTGCTATATTTACTATATTTATCTAACCATGAAGAGGGCTGTGCTCAGGTTTGAGACATCAGCCTCAACTCGACCAGTAGAGTTGAATTAAATGTCATTTGTAGTGCTCCAGCATTAAAATGCTTTAGTTTCTGGACATACAGGTCATTGCTGAACTTCTCAGAGGTATTTTTTTCAATGCTGTGAGCAGCACAAAAAAAATGACATTCACCTCAATTATACTGGGTTGGACACAAAAGTAAAAACTATCTGCATAGCTTGACAGTCATTCATTAATTCAGCCTTCATTTAAATTCTCAAAACATCACTGAGGGCATTTCCAATGATGTTGAGAGTAGAGCTAAAACAGAATAAATACGCACATTTTATACAGCTGGATTCAAGAGTGGAGTAGTTAATGATGGCTGAAGTGTGTGCAGCACAAAAGCTAAAAGCAGTTTTTCCAAATTCAGTGTTAACACATGACACCAATCACTTGAACGGGTCAGATAATGACTACATTATATTTTTTAATTAAGGAAGTGATGTATGATGGTTTGTTGCCATTAAGGGCTTTATAAATAAACAGGAACCAATGCCTGTCAAGTCTTACTTTTACATATGTCCATCCACCATTTAAGACAAGTTGAAATTATGAGTAGAATAACTGTCACCAGTAATGTACCTTAGGGTGGAGTGATAAGCTGAATTTAGGGGTTTAAGACTGGGGGCAGAGACGTGTCTATAGACAGCATCAGCATAATCCAAAACAAATAAGGAGACAGCAACAGTTATCCATGTCTTCCTGTGCATAGGAAAATTAGCTCTCCCTCTGTACAAATATGCATTTTCTGGTCAAAGCTTCCTGACAAGTATGACAACGTGTAATTTGAGAGAAAGATTTTGATCCAGTGAGAAACCATTCAGTGTGGTAATATACAACCCATTGTCCACAATATCGCTGGCTCTCGAGAATAACACACAATTAATCTTGCTTGCATTCAGGATTAATGTCAAACTAAAAAATGCTTCTTGCAATTCATCAAAGTTGTTGTAGGATTTCATTGGCTGAATGTGAAGTATTAGCAAAGCAATACATTTGTTATAAATGATGTATTATTGTTAATATAAATTGTGAACAAGGTAGGATCCAATACTGAACCTCGTGGAACCTCCTTTGACACTGGTAAAAATACAGAGCGATCATTTCCCAAAATCACACATAGCTGTCCGAGACACATCGTCCTGAAACCATGTACAGGAGTTGGATTCAAAACCAATATCACACATGTAGGAACAGAGCGTTTGTAAAATATTTTTCAACAGCAGATACAATACCATCTGTAACAAAAGTAAGAGAAGGGGATCATTTAGTTCAGCTCTGAAACCAGACTGCTGTGACCCACTTAAAAAGGAAGACAGAAGAGAAGAGAAGCATAATTCTGAGAAGGTCACTCAACCTGTGTCTTCCAGATGATCTCGAGCCAGTTCAAACATCCTCAGATGCATGTTGGTGATGGGGTTGAAGGAGCCGCAGGCCAGCAGGACCACTCTGGTTACAGCCTGACCCTCCATGCCTCATGCTGGGGCTGGGTTTACACTGCAGCGGCAAATGTGTTGAAGAAAACACGCAATGTGGTCACTAATCTTGATTTGTTTTCGAGTTTCACATGTAAATAAAAAAATTGGCTCTCTGGCCTCTGGGATGGAGAGCTTTGTATCCGCTCTGAGGTTACCAGAGTGAATGACAAGGAGCTACAAACGTAAAGAAAAACCAAACCATATGGTATGTTAACTTAATGTGAGGTCAGCGCCGTCATTACCTTAAACAGGGTTGCTAACGTTAGCTTGGCCTTTAACCAGCCAACGCGAGCTTGTTACTAAACTCAACGTACAGGTTGTTCAACAGACAGAACAAAAATACAAAGCTGAGCTTGGGCAACAAACTGGTCGTTTACTAAAAAGTCAAATAACGGATATACTCCTTGTTGTACCTGAGGAAGAAGCACCGGCAGCTAGTTGCCATAGGATGCGTTGCCCCCTCCTACAAGGCCGGTGCTAAGATCGAGAAATCTGATTGGACAGACGCGACCAGGAAGCAGAGAGCCGCACCCACACTCGCGAGTTACGTTCACAATCACAAATCTCCAAACCCACAAACGGCTCGATAAACACTAAATACTAAGTAACCGTATTTGAAAGTAGTTATTTTTCGCGCAGTTATGACTCAGTTACTCAGATAGTTTTAATGCACACCCAGCAGGCTGACAGAACCATTTAATTTATCGCTCGACTGATTTTGTACAACTGTTTACAAAGAGTCCCGGTGAGATGTTTTCTTTTAGCACGCTAGCTAGCTAGCTAGCTAGCTATTCAGCTAACGCTAACTAAACAACCTTCACAGATAGCAGGGCGTGATCCTCCAGCAAATATATTCATCCACAAGTTTATCACCAAAACTGTGTTGTCGCTAGATGCTGAACAGTTTTGTCGTAACAGTAGCGCCTACAGTGCCATTCGGATGCAGTCTAAATAGCATGTTAGGTTGACGCTAAGTTCGTCGCGCACGCTATGGCGTAAATGCACAGTGAAACTTACTTCTGTCGACTATTTTATTCTGTTTTTCGTTGACCATAGGCTGGCAATACGATTTTAAAGAAAGATGGCCTCTCGCGGGAAATCAGAAACTGGGAAACTGAGGCAAAATATGGAAGAGCAACTTGACAGACTGATGCAGCAGCTTCAGGATCTGGAGGAATGCAGGTGCACGATAGATAAATTCATTAAATCGACGTGTGTAGAGGCTCTTCACTGAACGATCGAACAACTGTTACAGCTGTAGTGATTAGTAGAGTAGTGTAATCGCGATCTATGTCCATGTTCTGTATGTAACTGTTAGTTTCTCAACCTTTCTTATTTTATTCCAGAGAAGAACTGGATGAGGAAGAGTATGAGGAGACCAAAAAGGAAACCTTGGAGCAACTGAGTGAATTCAATGATTCCCTGAAGAAGATCATGACCGGAGACATGACGCTTGTGGATGAACTGAGTGGAATGCAGCTGGTGTGGACAATCAGTGGATAATGTGCAATGACTGTGTATTCAGGGTGTCTTGGAGAAGTGATCGATGACAGAACAAGGCACTTAAAATAAATGGTTTGTGAAATGTTCCTATTTTTTCCAATGTTTTTTGTCTTCAATAGGCAATCCAGGCTGCCATCAGCCAAGCATTCAAAACCCCAGAGGTGATCCGGCTTTTTGCCAAGAAGCAGCCAGGGCAGCTGAGGACCAGACTAGCAGAGGTTTGCTCTGCCACAATAAGGATATTGTTTATGTTTGTTTAATGCACACAGCTGTAGAGCACATGCTTAATCCAGCTGCTCAGTCGCTTTGAAAAAAAATTGAAAATTGTCCAACTTGTGTGTGACATTCTGCACAGATGGACCGAGATGTCATAGTGGGGAAACTGTCTCGGGATGTGTACACACAGCAGAAAATGGAAATCCTCACAGCCCTGAGAAAACTTGGAGAGAAGGTGAGGAAGACTCACAGCAGAGATGGCTTGCTTGTTTGTTTTTTCCCACGGGTTCATGGATGATTCAGAGGCTTGTCCTCATGAGTCCACACACACACTCTCAAAGCTGCACTGACTCGTTTTACTCATTTAAGTGCCACACGGCTGACAGACCTGTTGCTTCAACAGGTCTCAATCTGATTTCAGAATTCACTGTGACAGTCTAAACATGCTACGATCAAAGCTTGAATTAACAGCATTATTTTTGTGTCTGACAGCTCACTCCAGAGGATGAGACTTTTCTCTCTGAAAATGCTACAGCGACTCTGAGCCAGTTTGAAAAAGTGACTGCAAACTCAGGTGAGAAGAAAGATGCGATTCCACTGGAACATTTAATCAAACACGTCACTGGATGAACATTCATATTTGTTTTGTTTTTCTCTTTCAGGCTCCGAAGACAAAATTATGGCTTTAGCGAGCTCTGGTGTCAAAACCAAGGCTTAGTCATTCTACAGACTTTAACCCCGTGTCTTTGTTATTACTAAGTAAGAAATGTGCCAATCTGTCATTGATCTTGTAAATAATCAGTGCACTTTTAGGTGCTGCTGTAGATGCTAACACTTTTTAACAGTATTGTTTTATACCCCGCAACTTTTGTAAATGTCTTTTATTTGTCCAGATTGGTGTGTAAGTGTATTATAGGTACGAGCATGTGATTTGGTAACTATAAAGACATGTACATGAATGTGAAGGACAGTCAAGGCAGTTCAAGAGAAATGCTCTGTTGTGACTGTGTCGATCTGTCTTAAAACCTGAAAATTCAACATGTTTGTTTTTAAGATATTCATTTCCTGTATGGGTGCTGCAACGAGTCAACGTGTGTTTTTATTTTAACTCAATTGAGCAAGTGTCTACAGGGATTTGATTTGGACAAAATAACAGAAATACTACAGGGAAGTCAACTTTGAAATAACTTAATTACACTACAAAGACAGAACCACAAGTCAGTGTGTATGCAGTATACGTACGTCATGTAAGGTATGCACATAGACAGTGACCTCTTTCACTATGGGTTTTTAGAGCCATCAGACAACATATACATTCAAATAGTCAATACCTAAACCACAGGTATGTCAGCCACACAGGGTTTATAATTAAATGACTCAAACATGACTAACAACACATGCAAAATATAACATTGACAAAGAGGGACAGCAGTAAGAAGTCAGAGCTCTGTGACAGGAGTAGATCAGGAGCAGAATAGTTATTAAAATGATTCCTGCTATTTCCAGTTTAATGTTTTGTTAGCTTCCTAAAGCTCATATTTAGAAGCTGACTGCCGTTTGGAGACTGCATTTATCCAGTGCAAATGTAGCATTAAAATGCTTGAAGAGGTGAAGCGAGCACCAATCTGGACAGACAAAATATGATCAGAAGAGTCTTTGACCAGTTTTCCTGCAGCGTGATTAGAAATCCACTGCATGGATTAGATGCCATCTGTTAAACATTGTGGAGGGTCTTGTGATTGTTTGTGCAGCGTCTCATGAGAGTGATTCAGTTTGATTAATAGTCTGTGTGGATGTTTAACAGCCAAGGAACACAAGGTCACTCTGCAGCACCAGATGCAGCCTGCGTCGTCGTTCATGGTGTCTCGCTGTGATAAAGGCCTGAGAGCTACGACCAAAAAAAATGAACAGGATGAAATAACACCTTCCAACACCTCTTCAATCACCAGACATAAGAGTGATTAAGATGCTTTTGAGAACATACTGGAGGGCAGAAATGAATCAGTTTTTCACCTCCATTACTTCTAAAAGAACTTAAGAGTGTCATCGTGAAAATGGGGTCTGTTCAGCTCACATTGAGGACTGCACCATTTTAGGTTCTGGGTATTTATGTGTTTCCATTATTTTGTCCACCCTCTACATTAATTATCAAGCATTTCAAACTCAGATGTTAACTGCAGTTGTAAATTTGGCATAATCAAGTTCAATATTGCATTTTATTTGATCATCAAGTTTAACATAACGTTCAGAGTGTGATTGATATTCAGCTTTGAGTAAAAAAAAAAAAAAAAAAATCAATAGTCTTTGTTTTATTTGTTTACATCTGAGTTTCATTTTCACCACCAGAGGACGCTAATGTTCAACATTTAGACCACAGCTGCACTACCTGGGGCGTGTACCTCCAGCACTGTGTGTACGGCAGTGATGCGTTCACAGTCTGAGACGACTGAAGAAAAACAAGAGCAGACAGATGTTATACCCCATCTCATCGTCCTTTATTTTGTTTACGAGCAAGCATCAACTTCACTACAATTTGCCTTTCAATTGGTAGAAAAGTGAGAGCAGCTCCAACAAGCACAAAGGAAGCATTCGGCCGTCCTGAAAACATTTTCACCTTCCGTTTTGAGCAAATTTTTGAAAAGAAAAGAAAAACAAAAAATATATATATCTGGACGTGTGAAACAGACAATCTGAGAATCAGTAGTGTATCACGTCTCCTTTCTCACTGCAGTCTCACAACCCCACATGGAACGTACACAAACTTGTGGTTCATGCAAAGTAAATTCCCCTTACATCTTAGTGTTATTACAGTATGGCTGCATTTCAGTTTGTTAGGCAGTGACATTCAATTCAACCAACTAACACCGAGCTCAGGGGCTGACCGGAAAGCATTCAACCCAGAAAACTGGAGATGGTGGAGTCACTGTGGAGACTTGACTGGAGAGTCAGTGTGCACGAATCAGTGACCCATGGTATTGTACTTTTTAAAATTGCAGATGAAATGTGAACATCAAGTGTTTGACATAATGAAAATGAGAATTTCGGAGTTGACAGGCTTATAACTCTGGTTCTTGTGAAATTCATGCTGCCCTCAAAATCATTTCTCAACAACTCAGGCAATAGGACACTGTTCATTATTTCCTTCCACTATACACAAATAGGTGAGTCAACAGTATACTCATGTATGCTGCCAAAGCAATTTCATAATGTACTGTACATCTTTTTAAAGGTGGATTCTGTCAATGATTTAGTACAATATCTATAGAAGATACAATATGGATCTAATTCCTCTACACATCAACATGGACACGTGACATCTACAGAATGTAAAACATTTTTCACTTCTGAGAAAACTAGCAGTGGACTATTGTTACAACAAACTGAAAGAAAATTCAATCCCCAGCTCTGTAAGAAATCTACAATGAACAAATACAAATAAAAAAAAAAATGCCACAAATAAAAGAGCACAGATGAGTGTTTCTGTTAGACCTGCTAATTGCGCTATGATCGGAAAAAGGCACTCCCATCTCAGCCGGCTCAGACCTGGCCCCCTTTTTATGAGTCCAAGTCATCATGGAGGGGAGACTGTTCGCTATGTTTCCACCACAGACCGCTTCAGAAACGTAAAGAGCAGCCTTGGATGCGTTTTAAAATTCAATTTTGGCCTCTGGAAATACACTCGCATGCAAAACATGAGACTCGCAATGCCGACATTTCTAACTCTGAGACATTCTGCTCACTTCAATGCCCCAAATCTGATCTGCTTTAATTAACGCAGGTTTGGGAAATGTAACCATTTTACTTGGTACCCAAAAACATGAGACAACACAACACAGTTAAGTGTGAAGGTACATTTGTGTCCGGTTTTGTGAAAGATATATACAACAGTGATGGACAACAGTGTCTGAGAGAAGATAGAGGTCGGACACATTTTCCCAATTGTCAATTGGATAAGCTTTATACTAATACCAGAAGGAAAAGAAGTTTACCAAATGTAAACAAATATCTTAGAACAACTCTACAGTACAGCTCCATGTACAATAAAATCTAGTGGTCTACTGCAAAAAAATATTTCATTTTAAGATTTAAACGAGAAGACGATTCATTTTTAAAGTGTTTTCTTATGGTAAACTATGCAGTCATACCCTCAGCTCTAGCTCTGAACTATGATAAAGACGGCGCTTAATTTTGCAATAGGAAACCAGTTTAAAAATGCATCTGTGTTCTGTCATTTCAGGTTAAATAGCCGTGCCACTGTAAATAAACCTGCAACAAAGCAATCCTGAAAAATACTTTCACTTCACTTCTCTCCCAGAAAAACAATGCCGGCAATTGCACTATTCAACCAGGCTCCACTAAAGCTCTGCTGTAAATCTGCTCTTTCAGTAGACTGAAGGGTTTTTTCCTTCCTACTTCTGTCAGCACAGCAGGGCTGGGATCCGGACGAAAAGGCTTCTAAAGCTGCTGAGGAAATCTCTCTACTAGTCCAAACACACTGGCAGAAATGTTAGTACCCATATTTCCAGATCAACAGCACGACGGTATCTGCTGGCCCTCTGTACCGTTTCCACACGGCATGTCGATTTGTACATTAGCATTTCTCTGAGTATGATTACCCTGAACAAAAAGAAAATCCCTTCTGTACAACAGTGAGATCTATTGGGAATGAAGCACACTGACGCCTGGAGTAGAGCGCTGCCACCTGTGCAAGCGAAGCAAAGCATGTATGAAGCTGAAACCATCCACCGGTCCTGCCTACGACAACGCAAAAGAAACGCTTTTCGTCTTTGAACGAAAAGAGAAGACAAAATGGACACCACTTTGTCGTGGAAACCTCTGCTTAACAGTCCTGGGTTTCTCGTCATGAAGCAGACATGTTTGTACAGGCATGATGGAACAGCTTTTGCGGAAATTTAGCGACATGCTACAGCCTCTGTGACACAAATATTCTACATTACGTACTGCGTCATATTAGATATTGGACCCCGTTGAGTAGGCCTTCACTAACAACATCGACTAATTACATGGTTTCTTCATATTTACAAAATCTTTAAAAAGCAATTTATTTCTCTACACATATGACTTCTCAAATATCCTCATGCACTAACAGAAGAAAACAAAAGAAAAGAAGAAAATGCGGTCTACTTGTTAAAAGCATCATTTTGTTTCACTGTGGACTACAAGTCAAGAAAAACTCAAGTCAAAGCTATACGTGAGTTCAGCGGCAAAATAATCTAAAAGCATTATGCAAAGAATATACATCGGGGAAAAAAAACCGTCTCCGTTTGAAAGCCTTACGTCTGAGAAAGAACAAAAAGTGCAGGGTTGGCTTCCTCACACAGTTCAAAACATAATGTAGGCCAAGTTTTCCTGGGAATTAAAATGTAATAAATAAAAAAATAAACAGTAAAAATCAGCAATCCGGTGATGACTACACTACACTGAGTACCACCACTAAGATAACAACAGGAAATCCTTGACCATATATACGCTGAAGGGAATTTTTCTTTTTTTCTTTTTTCTTACATCACGGCTCGTTGGACATGAAACTGTAGGGGGTGGGAGTGTGTGTGGAGCAGTGAGTGTGAGTTGGTGATGTGTGCGAGCTTGTGTTGAGTGTGTTGAGTGTGTGTGTGTGTGTGTGTGTGTGTGTGTGTGTGTGTGTTGTTCTAGTAGGTGAGGGTGGAGTCGTCCCATTCCAGCTGCTGCTGTCTGCTGGCCCCCTGCTGGTCCTCCGGCTCCCCGGCCTCCTCATCTTCGCTGCTCTCTGACTCAGCGCTCGTGATGTCATCTTCCTCCTCTCCATCCTCGCTCTCCTCCTCCTCTTCCTCCTCCTCCTCGCTGCTGTGCTGGTCCTCGTACGTCTGCGTTGAGAGACAGAGGGTGGCGTCGTTTGTGAGGAGTCGCTTTCTTAATTTAAACTACTCCTTCTTGTGTTTAAGCTTCATCTGTTTTTACACCGATACTAACTGACTTCAATTCAGTAATTTTCAAGATAAAATTTCTCTTTGGAGTTTTGGAAGGCAGAAATATTGCTCCTGCTTTCTCGGCTGGGGCACCAAAAAATGCTCTAAACCTGCATGAGGCCAGCTGGTTGCACGAAGACAATCTAAATATTGATATACAACCCTGATAAATGATTCTTTTATTCTAATTAGCGAGGTAAGACTTGCAGGCAGGCAGTCTCTACTCCATCCCCACAGGGCTGTCAATCATGACTGCTCAGATAAAACTAGGCCACAGTCGCAACATCACCCAGAGAGCATTAGCAGGTGAAAAGCTGTCTCGGCTGCAACCCGACCACATTTTGATGAGAATTTAAATTCTGTTCCACAGCTTTTCACTGACTAATCACCAGAAAAAAGCTCACCGACTTCGCCTGCCTGCTAATGCTCTCGTCTGTTTTTACCTCCATGGGGTTGACGGTGATGGTGAGGGCGGAGTCGTCCCAGTCCATCTCGTTCTCCTTGCCGTTCTCCTGGTCTCTCATGGTGCGCTGGTGTGCCGCTCGGATGCGGAACACGCCCAGGATGATCATAAACACCAGGAAGCTAACACACACCACAATGACAATGGTGGCGGCGCTGGGAACCACTGCAGGTGGAGCACACACACAAACAGGCACAAAATGACAGGTTAGATGTAAACTACGCTTGATTTGCACATGGTTTTATTGGCACATTACTACCTTGTTACAGCTTTATGTGGGGAGACACAGCTTCCACTGTCTGAGGGCATTTCAAGGGCTTCAGTTTCATGGTGTGCCAGCACTGATGTTAATGGCTTCTCAGTAACCTGGACATGTATACTCTGTGCTGCTCTAGGTGTGTGTCTTTCTTTAAATAGCTCTGCCTGTCTCCCGCTAACCTGCTCCACTTTACCCCTTTTAGCAGCAAAGGGCCTCTCTTGTGTGGTGGCAGGCTTAGCGAGCCTGACAGCCTGGAGGATTACTGAGGCCAGGAAATAAAAGGGTGTGCTCAGACCACCGCCTGTACAGATGTCACACACAGCACTCAAGAGTAATCCCTTAACTTGTGCCATTAAAAAAAAATTAAATGGGCAAACAACCAGTGGTTCCTACGTGCCCCACTTCTGGTTAATAGAATGTAATCCATCCCGAGCATTGCTTGCCATACCAGAGTACTTTTGTCTACAGCAACAGCCGTCAAGCAGATTATTGGTTTGATTAGGACGTTTGGTAACAATGATAACAATGAAGTAAAGTGTTATTATTCATTAAGCGCCTGCATTTTTATTTTTTGGGGGGCAAAAGGATAAAGCTGAAATTTTGATGATTATGATGCAAAGGACAATTGATTTTTTGTGTTTTGTATTGATTTTAAACCCCAATGTTTCACATGTCAGACTCCCGTGGTGCAGTACCTGAGGCCTGGTGAGCGTTGACCAGATTGTGACCTGACAGATCCACAGAGGCATGATGCACGGGGTTAATAAAGTTAGGCTGCACCATAGCATTGTTTGCATGCTCCACTGGACTGGCTGTGTGGATTACGTTCACCTGGAGAGAATAAAAACCACAAACACACATATATATGGTCACTCGAATGCTTTGTAACATCAGGGCACCACTTGTTCCGGTCTGTTGTGAATGCATTGCTGCTATGTGACGTAGCTGAAGGGTGCTCAGTCATACCTCGACCTTGAAGTCATTGCTGATGTAGCGACCGTTGAGTTCAGAGCAGACCAGCTTGAATTTCCTGTCAAAGAGAGCCTCTGTGTGCCAGTTCTTGTAACGGATAAGATGCAGGACCTGCTCGTAGTTGGCCATGGTGTTCACACCTGGAACACACAGAGAGGAGCTCGTGTCAAAAAGAAATCTGATCAGCAGCAGAAAGTGAGACAGTAGAGCTGACAGATTTGGTAAGTCTGACTCTGAATCACTCTGGTGTACATGTCCACGACATATAATTACATATTCTTATTTGTTTACATATGAGGACCCAGCGTTAAACAGATATCCAAGAGTTTTCTGCAAAGCTATCATAACATTATCAAAGAAACCGTGAAACAGCTCTGCACTCTGTACCGGTGATGACGAGGCCCAGGTTTGAGGAACTCATCTCCAGGCCATGCTGCTGCAGCTGGGCCATGTCCACCTCCAGGCTCTCATGCTCCCCGTCCAGTTCGTCTCCCACCACAGTCACTTCACACGTGTCCAGGTTGTGCATGATCTCTTCTGACACCACTGTCTCTTGGACTGAATGAACGATGGAGAAGAGAGGTTTAGAATGAAGAGCTGCAGGGGTCTTCACCAGTTCAGAAGTATCCACTGGGTCTGTAATGCCAGAGTTCACTGTTTGGGTTATTTCTGAACTGTTAAGAGTACTCTGACTTGACAAAATTGATGCTTTTTTTATTCCCCAGTCTACTTCCTCATTAGAAATAATTCAAAACGACACAACTCCTCCCTTACCTTGTTTTACTATTATCAGCATTATTTTTACAATATTGTGCATTTGTTATCTTTACTCTCCCATTTTTACTATTACCATTAGCATTATCATTATGTCATCTTTATAGAGGCTTATATCTTTGTAGATTTTTATCTGTTTTTTATCTTTTTATGTATTTCATCTGTCTTTCTAACTGTGTGTTGAGAAACTTGTACTGCAACAAAGCAATTTCCCCTTCTGAATCTGAAAACCTGGCACCTACATTACCCACAAGGCAACTTGGCAGCTGACGGTTGGGTCGTAGCCTCAGATGAAGATGTGGTCTGCAGATTCAAAATGACTGGCTACACTTCACATATACAAAGACTAATTAATGAGCAGCTCAAGTGCTTTAGAGAGCAATTCATGGATAAAGGTGCAAGGGTTAGAGGAGGAGGATGAAGAACTGAGTAAGCGTCCTAGATAACACAATATGGGACACCACAGTCTGATCGTTCACAAATTAGAAATGTTGGGCAATAGTACAGCCCAGCATGAGCTGCTCCACCCTCCACTGATAATACAACAGGTAGGCTTGTCTACTTTGTTACTGTGCCTCATGTACACAGTCAGCAGTGATAACTGTGATAACTTCATCAACTGCAGCAGGTTGACCCCAACATTGTTAAGAGCAAATATGTACCTGACTGTCAGGTACAGAAGTCTGTCTTCTGTTCTTAAGAATGAGAGGTGTGAAACATGGAAGACAGCTCAGAAACAATTCTATAACGAAAGGTATATCAACTAATGATTTTCATCTGACTGTATTTTAACAGCCCTGCTGAGGCGGCTTGTCTTCTCCAATTTGTTTTTGAAACGCATGAATATTTCATGCACACACACAGTTTGCACCTCTTGACTCTGTGGAAGCTCTCACTAATGATTCTTAGTCATGTACTATGGCATCTCATTTGTTGGTGGTGGAAGGTGAGGCAGGGTAATGCAGGTAATAGCAAGAGATCTCTGTAAGCCCTTTTGTCCCATATGGCCTGCTGTTCACCACAGGACATCGAATCACCCGGTATCTGTGTCAGCCTCAGTGCATGTCTATTGTCTGTCCTCGTCTTAGCTCATATACAAGCCTAACAGATGGCACTGCTGGTCACTGACCCCTCCCATAATGCAGTAAACAACTTATCTCTTTTCACCCTCCCTCTCTGTCCAATCCTGTCGTCCTGCAGACATAATCCTCACACTAAACCAGGTTCTGTACATCCTCACAGCTATTAACTGTACATTCAGTGTGTCTGCAGACCCGTTCAGTGTCTGAGGTGATTTAACCAAACCAATGGATGGAGCGTCACTGTATCGCACTGCCTCTGGAGCCACAAGAATATGATTACATATGTGGCCGTGTTTAAGTAGATATTCCATGTATATAACTCAGAGAATGAGCATGCTGTTAAGTGAACAACACAACTAATCCACTGAAAAATGGGTAAGCTGTACTTAAAGAATGCCTTACATTATCAGGAGTTCACGTCTGGATCATATGAGCATTTCTCTTACCCGTGGGGTCATCGTCAGCTCCTTCTGCTGCTTCAGACTCGGTGTCGGCCTCCACTTCACGGGTGATGGTGCTAACGATCCGTAGCTCGGGGAACAGCGTCACGCCTTCCTGGCTCTCGAATTCAGCGGCGCTGCGGGCAAAGTGGTCAATGCCACTCAGGCTGATCTTGGGCTCCTCAGGCTGCAGCACCATCACATAACCTTCAGCATCTGGCACTGTTACGCAGGACTCCTCATTGAAGCATCTGAGGGGAGATTTAAGTTTGAATACCTGGACACATGGATCTTTTGATTTATGCTGGTTTGTCCTCTGCCTTGACAGATGGAATCTAATTTATGTCCAACTGAGGCAGGGCGATGGGGAAAGACAAAACACTGAGATGGACTGTTACAGCTTCATAACAAACATGACAAATGAAGGCGAAAAGACGGAAGCCACCTGGACGTCAACAACAGCATGAAAGGGAAAGGAAACAAGGAATTCAGGGGGAACATCTAAATTTATAGCACCATGTAAGATTAAAACTCGAGGATCTCTAAAAGCTGTTTAATAGTTAAATTAGTCTGACAGAAAGGCCTGAGGAACATTTTTTTAAACTCCATTTAGTAGTAATTGTGTGCAGCTTTATGTCTCCCAGTTGGTCAAATGTGTAGTAAGTACTAATAAATACAAAGCTCTGCTCCAGAAAGGGAAGGAACATAAAAACACAGGAAGAGATTCTTGTCTTGCATTTGTAACTAAACGCTCTTAATGATGTGGAGAATAAGCGTACAAGGTAAATAAAAAAAAAAACGTCACTTTCCATTTCACTCTGACTGCATCTCCACATATAAACTGCTTCTTACAGTGCTTCCCTCCACATATTTACAAGTAATGGCACCGACAGTGCCACTGAGAGTTGGCGTCGCAGGTAGAAACTGAAGGTGGAAGGAAGATTCATCATTTGGTTTAATTGCTCAGTCAACACGGTGTTGATGTAGGCTGGTGCATATGCAGATAGGAACAAATGTTAAACTGCAACACTAACTGGACTGATCTTAGGAGTTGGCTCAGCAGAAACCTGAGTCTTAACATATTCTGCGGCACCATCATCTACAAATCTAATGCTGTTCTGTTATTCACATTCCACTCTCTGAATAGATCGCTGTTATAAAAAAATTGACATCAAAGAGAACTGAATACAAAATGCAGAATCTTTCAGCGCTTCTGCCTCTGTCATTCTCCAACCTCAAAACCTTTCATGTTTACTCTCTTTGTTATGGAAATAAGGTCAAACTATTGACCTCTATTTTACCTCAACAAACCATCCTTACACTGAAAGCAGAAAGACGAACGCTCTGAAAGTCTAATAGGCAGAAGGAACCCGTTCCACAAAAGCTGCTGACTGACAGATGAGGTCACACATCAGACACAAAGCACAAAAAAACAGCCGGAGAAGAACTTTTGGCTTCTGCTACTTACTTGACAGTGGTGGAGATGCGAAGGTGCCTGATGCCAGGGGTTGGGAACTGGCGGGAGTTCAAGTAGGAGATGTGCTGCATGACCTTGTCAAAGGCATCAATGTCGTCGCCCTCCACGGTCAGAGAGGACTGGTTGGGGTTGAACTCCACCTGAGAGGAGACATCAAGGTGACAGACTGACAAGATGGAAATAATCTATTGTTTCTGTTTTTTTCTTCTCTGCCAAAATCCTGGATATATACACTCATAAATGCAAGTTTAGAGCACACTTTGCTTCCCCTTATCACAAGTCTAAAAGCTTTGGAAGCACTGAGATAGACCGTGTCCTAGATGCACAAATATACTCTGATTCAACCTGACTGAGCTTGAGTGTGTTTGGATATTTAAAACCTTTTGCCTCCCTCACCTTGACAGCTGAAGCTACCTCCTCAGGCAGCTGCACGTCCAGTCCTTCCTTGCAGGTGTACAAACAGTCGATCACTTTCTTATTCTCCAGCTTGCCAGAGCGGATCATCAGTCCGGCTAGGTTCCCCCGGAAAAACTGAGCCATTCGAGCATTTCCGCCTGGGTGCGTCAGGATGGAGGCGAGGGGGAGGAAACAGTAACACACATAAAGAAAAGCAGTTACTCAAGTGTACACTGCGCAGACTTCACCTTTTCTGGGCTGGAGATTCAAGCATGCTGTCTCAATGTGTAAAGATGGCGTGAATGGCATTCATGCAAATTAGTTGGTATGCTCTTACAAGGCCAGAGGCCCTGTGAGCGAGAATGATGGATGAGCTTACACACAAGCCTGAGACACATGCAACATCTGCACCGGCAGGGTGAACCACTGCCTTAATGTGGAAAAAAGAGACATCAACAGTGGAAAAAGAAACTCAAAGAAGGGATTATCTAAAATAAGGGTGAAATTAATCCTCTTTAGTCATCTTATTTTCACAAACTACTGGAACCATGTTGATGAAAAAAAAAACACAAAAACAAACTGGGAGCCTTGATATTTCAATTTAATGGAGTATTCTGTATCTCTGTGAGGAGCATCAGTCTTGCCTAATGAGAGGTGAAACAATCATGTACTGATAAACCTTAAAGTAAGTCTGCACCGCTGCAGAGACAAACCTGGACCTTCAAATGTAAAGACCTCACAGTCATCAAGTGATGTGTGTGTGTGTGCGTGTGAATGCGCTGCTGTAAGTTGGTTATCTGATACGAAGGAGCTCCTGCTTCTGACCCAAAGGTCATGTCCTGAAAGAAGAGCCTGCACTGCCAAAATACTGCAGCCAGGTCACAGTTTTGTGCGCACTGTGTCTATTTCTGTTCTGCTTGTGTGGAAAACAACCACCTGGCTGCTGCAGCTAGAAGAACATAATGGAGGATGAAGAAAACACAAAAAATAATGCAGGCAGCAGTAACATCACACCAGTCTCACACATACTGCATCATGCTGCAAAGAGTTAGGAAAAAAGAAATCTTTCTGCATCTAGAATGTGTAAGAATCATTCTAGTCGAAATGGTATGAGGATGCAGTTAGCGTGGTGGGACACTGTGGACACATGGACATAACTGAGGAGTAAGGGAAAGAGTTGAGCAACCTGAGGTGGGCTCAGAGACTGACTCAGTGTCATTGTCATGTCCTGAGTTGTCTGTAAAGGACAGAAACAAGAGAGCAGGGAGAGACAGGGAGGAAGGTTGAGGATCTGCAGTAGATTCGGATGCTGCATACGAGGTCATGGCGAATCATTGGAGAATCCAAGAAAGAGTTAATACAATAACATGCACCTGAATTTTACACAAGCTCTGACCAACAAATATGCAGGAGACAGATTAAAGATAACTAGGCAGCATTAGAGTATCTCTGTACTATTTCTGCTGTCAAAAACAGTAAAATGCTAGAGACACAAGAGAAATTCAGGTCTTTCTTCACAATGTATCTGTGCTTCAGATTTATATCTAAATTGATATGTTTTAGTCACACAAGTGAATTATGGCTCATCCAATGCACTGAAGAGTTTACCTTGCCAGCAGGCACCAATGGTGAGCTGAGTTTCGATCTTGGAGGCGTGCAGTGGGTAGTCCTCTGTAACCAGGAAGGGCTCAAAGGTAGTTCCATCCACAAACAGAGAGACGGTGGGGAACTCCACGTTCAGCACATAGTGATGCCACTCTTTGTCACACACCTGAGGACAACAGAGGAGATGGAAAGCTGAAGCATAGTACAACTGTAACTACCTCCATTCTTAATTAAACATCCTTCTCGAGGCCTGCACAAAGTCTGGCAGTCGAAGCAGCTGACCTGGTCCAGTTTCCAGTGAAACTCAGCTGGTTTGTAGTTCTCGGCCTCTGATGGATCCTGACGGAGGAGAAGGATCAGCCTGCAGTTGTGGACGTAGAGCGAGTAGTGGTGTCTGTTCATCTCTGCGGGAGACAATATGAGATGTGAATATTTGGTGGATGGATGGAAATTATTGTCGATCATTTCCCCTGACACACGACTGACAAGAAGACATTTACTGGTATTAGTAGTATTTTACTATATTTTAAAGTGCTGAATCTTCTCTAGAGGCCACGATAAGCAATAACAGAAAAATCCTCTCTGTGTCCTATGGTGTTACTGTATTATATTAATAACTGATGTCTCCACAAAAGAAGGCAGTAAATTACTCATGAATACTGGAAGCACTACAAGCACAAGTCTGCAGTCATGTGCCTAATGATTACATAAACAACATCTCTGAAATATCGAACTACTGGGATTTGTCATCAGCCGATGACAATTTCATTCATGGCACTTCCTGTTCTTATAATTTACAAACATGCCTGGTCTGTGGAAACCTGCCCTGCCATGACAGGCTCTCACAGCGGCAGGAAAGACCCTTTTGAAACCAGTTCCACAACCAGCTCCCATTAACACAAGTACTGTTCTGTGACCCAGAAATGCAACCATGGCTCGTTTTCTTGAGAGGCTATCAGAAACAACACAAGTCAGAAAGTCAGGATTCATCTGCACATGTAGTCTTAGTACCAAACACCAACTGGCTGTTAATCCTTGAAAAGATTCAAAGATTTTGAGGGCTTTTCTCAATATATATCTACAGGCTTAGTCTATCACAGTATCTATTAACAATCTGTCAGATTATGTCATGTGCTTTAAGTAGAGAGCATCAGGTTAAATATTAACAAGTATCTGCTTGCTTTTGATTTGATAGTCAAGACAGATCATTTCACCCCCTCTGTGGTCACACTTTGTTCAAGACGTGATGTCCAAGCTTCAGTCTGGTGTTCAATATGAAGTTCAGTATTAAGAGGTAAAGACTTAAATGTAGAAGATGTGAACTGAATGTGAGACATTTCTGTTTCTGTGAAACGGTGCTGAAAAGAGGTCGTGAACAGTGCTGAGATCATGGGTATGGGAGCTTCCTGTCCAGGGCACAGCCGTTCTGATGTAATCCTTCTTATATAAGCAGTCGCACAGAAGCTGATGAGCTGCCTCTCACTGGCCACGGCAGAGACTTTACAGTCAACAAGATCAAGGAGCTTGTGACCACACGCAAAATTTACAACTAGTGACAAAAATGGAAAGGTCAGTGAGCACTCAGCAGAGGTGAGACAGAAAATATAGAAGGACGTGTGCTTCCACATGTGAGCCAGCTAGATGAGCGCCAACGCTGACTATCGCCTGAAGTTCTGTTTCTTACAGGGATATTTTCAGACATCCTATGTGAAACAATAATGAGCACGCCACTGAGACATCAAAAGAGTAGCACACAGATTTTGTCTCCTTCAGCAGATGCCAGATATTTGAATGTAATGCAGAGAGCTGAAACGTTGATGTAAGTGAGTGCACAGCTGGTCTTCACAATGGTTAATATCTGCATGGCGCAAGTTCTCTGTATTTCATTTTGTGCTGCTGCAGTGTGTCTGGCATTAAAGTCCAGTCCAGTATTTTTGACTAGATAAAAACCACCTATATTCACACAGAGGTTGAGTGTTTGACTTTCTGAGCTGTACCGCCCTATTGTTTGTCATATTTTTAGAACTATTCCTGATGTAAACAACCCTTTAACAACATCAGAAACATGACAAATAAACAAAATAGCTTTTAGTTTATGTGGTTTTGATATAGGAACAGTCTCTGTACTAGAAGATCCACAGTATGCTATGGTGGCTCAGAATGGATTCTCCCCTTAATTATGCATGTACACTGTTTTTACAGCTGACTACCTGCAAACCAACTTCACCTCATAAAACAAGTTAAAGGTCAAACTGGAGCTTTGACAAAGTGCAACCACCAAACAATTCAACTCCTCTCCAGGGACGTTACCTGTTTTGTCCGAGTTGCAGAGGATGGTCTCCTTCTCATGGGCCCCGGGGCCATGTCTCATCCACACAGAGATGGTGAAAGGGTCCTTCAGGCTGGTGCTCACCATGCCATCGGGAACCTTGATGGCCTGGGTGCCGTTGAACTCAAACACCTGGTCGCTGTCGTGTCCGTTGTCGGTGGGCAGCCCTACCGTCCAGTTGGCGGAGCTGCTGGGTGCAGGCAGAAGCTCCACGGTGCCGGAGCTGGCTCCTGAAAAAAAAAAAATCAAAGAGGACAAAACAGGATTATATTGGGCAGTTTGATTTATCATTTATGATCCCAGCTACTGACAGTAAACATTTCCAGTGCGGCGGCTACTCACCACACAGCTTGTGCAGGGACTTCTCAGAGTAGGTGTCACGATCGCAGCCCTTCCCAATATGGTTAGTTTCCAGTTCAACATTGGCTCGGATGGATGTGATTGGTTCATCGCAGGTCTCCAAGTGCATGCTGGGGAAAAGGGCCAGGCTACCCGTGCCAGGCTCGTATTCAATCCTCTTATTGAAGCCTGAATGATGAAGGGAGAGGAAGAATAGAATGAAACGATGCCCTTCAGCACAGATAACACATAAGCAGTCAATACAGGGGCTGTCAATAGTAATTACTCATTAAGACGTACTTCAGGCTTTCAGCCATGATAAAAGGCCTTGTGGCTTAAAGGAGTTAAATAACCTGTTTTATAAAGGCAGCCTGTGTGAACTGCGTGTTGGTGGACTGCTTTTGTTCTACAAAGAGACACACCTCAACAGTGATAGTTGGCGTGCTGCAGCATGTAAAGAGGAGAGCTTTGATACCTTGCCAGCTGGGCTTGCAGGTGGGCTTGACGCTGATCTTGACCAGCACGTCCTCAGAGGCACGGTTCTTTCCGCAGTCGTAGGCAGTCACAGTCAGCTTGTACATGCGCTCTTTGCCGTAGCTCAGTTTCTCTGTGTTCTTGATGAAGCCTGAGCGAAGAAGGGGAAAAAACAGTGAGCTGTGAGCATACGCAGAGTCTGACTTGAGCACATTCACCAACATTATTGTGTTTCCTCACACTGACTGCCCGTCCTTTTCAACTGTCTGTATTTCTTTTTAATTAGAGCCACACATCATATCAGCTGAGCCTAGATGCTGGATGTCTTTCATTTTGTTCTACAAGACACAAACATGACTAATCCCAAAGTCAGAAACGAATGACCAACCAGGGTGACATTTAAAGCTGACCGTCATCGTCTCAAAAAGGCAACATGCTCTGGTGAATCTTAAATAACGTCACCTTTTTTAAACAGACCAATAAACAATGTGATGTGAGTCAATAAAATTGTGGCTCTTCTGCATTTGTTGCAGCTTTTTCCCCTGAAACATGCCGAGACGAGTCCACTAGGTGTATGGCCTTACCATCTTTGTCGACGGTGAAGGGCACGTCAGGGGTGACGATCTCATAGTTGCAGATTTGACTAAACTGGAAAGAGCAGTCAGCGTCCACCGCCTCCACCTTCAAGATGCTGTCATACTTCTTTCCCTCGATAACGGTGGCTTTGTAGGACTTCTCCTTGAACACTGGTGAATACTCATTGATGTCGTTAACCTGGATGTGCACGGTGGCCCTGAGAGAGACAAAGTATTCTATTGTCACACTGAAGATGAGATGATAATAAAAATATATATGAACCGAATTTGGTTCAGTTGGTCCAGCAAAAAAAAAAAAGAACAACTTCAAAAAAGTCCATTTCAGGTTCACGCTGACTTGTTACGAGCAAGCAAACGAGTCTTATGGACTGACAAGTAGCTCTTTCATTTGGCCATTTTGTTACACAAATTGTCTCCACTGGTGACAATTTGTGACCAATTTGGCCAATAAAATGTGAGAAAATAGTTAAAAATGCCTGTTATTATTTCCCACAGTCCAAGTCCAAATGTTTTGCTTTGTGTGACCAAAACCCAGAAGATATTCAGTCTGACAAAGAAAAATCTCAAATGTTGGGCACTATTGTTCAAAACATTATTAGTCACTGATCGAAACAGGTATTGATTAATCTACATCTAATCTACACGTTTCAGCTCCACACATCATATGTCATAAATAATGACACACAGGTAACGTCTTATATCGTAATACTAAGTTTTGTTCACTTTTTGATGGCCACCTGTCAAAACACAACATCAACACACCTCTGTTCGAACACATTTTCACTCATGTCCAGATGTGCGTTCACGTTTGCAGACCCAAATGATCTTGGAAAATTATATGGATGACTTTTGACTTCAGCCCCTTGACAGTTCCCACAGTCAGAAGGATTTATTGATAATTGACCTTTCAAATCCCTCGTAAAATCAAATAAACCCAACGAGCAAAAAAAAAGAGCTCATATGAACCACACCAAATGGGTGCAGTGCAGTCAAACTTAACAGGATCTGCTTGAGACTGGGGGAAACTTAGACCAGGCACAGACCCTCTGATCTGGCAGAGGTTTGACTCACTTGTGGGACTTCTTCATGTTGGCACCATCAGGACCTTCTCCACAGTCGTAGGCCTGGATGGTGAATGTGTGCTCCTTCTGCAGCTCGCAGTCCAGCTTGTCCTTGGCCCTGATGACCCCCTCGCCAGTGGACTTGTCCAGGACCACTGCCTCGAAGGGGACATTCTGTCCATGGATCCTGAAGCCGCAAATCTCACCTGAACATGTCAAGAGCCAAAAGAGAGTTTGCTCAGAATAACTGACAGGTGTGAAATTTAATTGTTCAAATTAAAAACTATGTTAACAACAAAACCATAAATTCACAGCAAAACAAATAAATGAAATAAAAACAGCCACAAGTTTTGGGTGCCAGGGAGTTGTAGTAGATTGGGGTGGGTGGTGGCTGTGGAGGAAGCCCAAAAGCACTGTCATATGGGTGAGCGCTTGGGTGGGGGAGTCAGGAGAGGGTGTGGGACATTTAGTATCATAGAAGACGGAGTGTCTTTTCCAAGCCACTTGAAAAACATTGCATCCAGTCATGCAGGCAGAAACCGAAAAGATGTGGACAGGCATTTCACAGGAGTACTTCAGATGTTATGCTAAGTTAAAAAAAGCCCAAAAAGTAAACGCATGGAGAACAGTATTTGAAGTGAAGATCATTTATCTGTCTACTGAATAACACTTAAAGCCTATCTTATGATAGAAACAATCACTTAAATAAATTAGAGGAACAAAAACAAAATGAAAATCTTTACAATAGTGCACTGTGATAAAGTGATGCAGCACCAATTCAGTCATCAAAACCCAAAAATGTCTGTGAAAGAAAACAAAAACCTCTCAGACAACAGCTCAGATAGTAGTTTTTCTTAATTACAAAAAGTCTTCCTGTGTAATTGTGCCTCTCGCCCAAAACTACTGCAAAATGAACCCAAACAAAATGAAATCATAGAGAACATAATCGCTACAATAACAGTATTCAAACCAAAAAAACAAAATACTGGATGAGAACTGGGGTTAGAAATATCAACTTGCTTGACATCCACATCAAATGACAACTGCAGCCATGCTAATGGTGGAGATTAGTGGTGAAGAATTAACTGAAGGGATCCACTGAGGCAAAGATGCAACAACAGAAACTTCGTAGCAGAGAGAGTTTGCATTAGTTAACAATCTCAGCAGCTTTCAGTTGAAGACTTAAATGTCAGAACAGTCCACAGGAGTCACAGTACCTGTATAGGTGTGATCGCTCACAGAGAGGCACCACGAATATAGACGATGCCTTTAAGATATTCACTCTTTAAATTCTAGTGTCAATTTCTGCTCCAATTTCCATGAGGAAGTTGCAAAATCATCTAATGTGTCCTTTCAGATTGTACATTTATTATTATATGTGTCAAAAATTGGCTTTTCTTTTCATATCTTTTAATTGAAAGGACTGGATTGGACGAAATAGCAGCCAGGTGAGTGAAAACTCCTGTTTTAAAGCAGCTTTCTGTTTCCTGGTGACAGCTGAAAAACTGTTAGGGTCTGCAAACTGCAATGGATGTCTCATGCACAGATATTTCTAAGTACAGTCAGCCCCACATCACACTTTTCATCCAGCTGTTGGAGCTCCAAAAAATTCAGGGTGAGAAAAACTTAAAGTCGAGAAAACCGAATGGGAAGATTACAGAGCATGGCGGGAGTTTCTGTGTAAAAGTGTGGATGCTGTTTTTGCGTTAGTGGGTTAATAGTAACAACTAAGCACAAGGCAGAAGAAAGAGCCCAAGATCACCTTCTTCAGTGAGGGTCACCTCAAAACTCTCTACAAGGAAGGGAGAAAAGATAAACCCAGATCAGTTAGAAGAAGAGTTAGAGTCTCAGAGAAAACACAGCGAGGACAGGAGGGAAACACAAGCTAAAAGCTTACAGAAGCATCATCAGAAAAAGCTCTCGTCATCAGCAGAAAGTCTTCTGCCCAGTTGAAAGAAAGGAAGAATTAAAATATTTAGAAAGCCGGTCGTGTTGAAGCATTTGTAGCTTTATTACATGAAATGAATATGGCAGATCATCAAATTGCAATGGACAGAAGTCTCACTTTTTACCGTCAGCATGTTTTGGAGGATTCTGGAGACTCGAGAAGTTCATCTTACTTCTCAAAACACTGCACTTATATTTCCTGGACTAATCAATTCACTTTAATAATTACATGCAAAGAAATCTTGGGAGCAAGAATGAATAAAATGGTGATAAAATGGTTTGTTTAAAAGCCCGGTCAGGGCCTCCAGTGGGTTGGACCTGGTCATTTTGTTTTCACCTACTAAACAAATTAGAAATGGATTTCACATTAGGGACTGCTGTTCAGAGCCAGTCATGCAGTGGGAGTTGTGGGCCTCCGTGTTTACCACAGCAATAAAGACCAGTTCACATTAGGGCTTTAGGAATTCCTCAGTTTTCACTCGTCACATGGGCCTCTCAGCTCGGGTCGGGTCAGCTGTCACAGTGATGGTTACATATTGATTTTACACTCTTAACCTGCAGTGCTCATTGAGAGGTTACGAAATAAATGCAGTGACTTAGAATCTACTACTTGGCTAATAGGTCAATATGCTGCATATTTGGTGGCAGCTATCGAACCCATTTGCAGGAACTGTGTTGCAGAAACAAGGACATTTTCTTTGTCTCATCTAATGAACCAAACGATCCAGATCTGGTGGGTAAATGCTCCCTGCTTTGTGCTCCTCGCTTGTTTTGAACACAGTCATCCATGAACATTGAGCTCATTTTCAAGTTTGAAGGCCTTTGGTTTCAACTATTTCAACTCCAATCAGCCTGGCTGAACTCAGAGTGCCCACAGTCCAGCACTCTAAAACACACAAACTCATACAGTGGCTCCTCTTTCTTGCTAAATATTCACCTAATCACACTGATCTGACTTGAGAGCCTGCGATTGGACCTCTCTGGCCTGTGGGTCAGCTTTACAGGGAACCTTATTTGTCGGCACAGATTGGCTGGCTACGCGGAGACTGGCACGACAGAGCTGGTCACCCCTGCTGCCACGTGAAGCCAGATTGCCCGCTCTGTATCGAGAGCGCGAGTTCACAGGGACACGCAGTCCATTCCCAAAGTCCTGCTCATCAAAAAATGGTGCCCCAGCCGAAACAAGTGGGAGCACCGAGCTCTGCATTCAATGCTCATTAACTGTGAAAGGAGGCAAACATCATGCAGAGAGAGGACATATTATACAATTCCCCATCCCTCAGAAATGACGGGCCTCTCGCCTCACCTTAAAAACTGTGTGCTGCCAGGCCGATCAGCTCTTTAGAACAATCTAATGTCACGCACTGCAACATATGGCATCTCCTCTGACAGGCACGTGGACGGCAAAGCCTCACTTGCTAAATCAGAAGGAGTAATCTGAGATAAAAATGGCTATATCAAGTAGAGTGAGAGCACCAAGTGTGAAGGGAGCGGCAGACAAATGATCACACTACTCGTGATGTGAAATGGTGGGAAATCATTTCTAGTGCGGTGGTGCTTTGAATCCTGGCCAAAATCAGTCCTGATGTGATTAAACAAAAACCCCAGAGCTAATGCTGCCTGGGTATATAAAGCACACTAATTGTGCCTCTCCAGTGGGAGGGAAAAAAAAAAAAACTTAAAACATGAAAGAGTATTTTGATCTGGATATCAAAGGGGCCAATCTGCAGGATATGGTAGCCAGCTGTATGTCTGTATGACAGGCGTGTCATAAAAATGAGTGCAGAATGTCATTCAGACACACAGTCTGCCAAAGTTATCCCCTCCCTCCTCCACCACTGAGCCAGTGAACATTTGATTGATATAAGCACAAATGGAGCATAATCTCACATATTACCTATATCACAGAGAGAGCTACAATTCATGTATTAACCATGATTAACCATAACCCTTCTCAGCATTACTGTAAGATCAGCTCAAACTAGATCAGAGGTTGCGCTTCCATGTTGAGTAAAACTTTAAAGATTTACAAGAATAATTACTTCAGTTAATAAATAATCCATTAGCAAAATGACTACATGTCTTCAAAGATTAACATCAGCGTCCTCAAAATGTCTATGAAATTTTGATTATTCACACATGAGCAGTTTTGTCTGCATCCATCACCTGTAACACAATCAGAGCTTTAATGGGGAGGAATTGGTAGGTTTTCCCTTAACCACGTGTAAAATGAGAGGAGAGCAATTCCAAGTGAAGTGAGGTGAAGCTGAGGGAGAAAAGAAAAAGCAGCAGCAGCAGCAGCAGCAGCAGCATTAAAGCCCCTCTCTCACCTGCGTAGCGTAGAGGAGCATCCTTGTCCAGAGCAATTAGAGGGGGGTCCAGAAGTACTTTGTCATCATTTTCCGTTACAATCCCGTGGTACGTTGTCTCGATCCATGGTTTGTGCTTATTGACTGTGAGAAACAGAGAGAGGAAGCGTCAGTGTCTGCGATAACACCAATGCCTCATTTCTGCCCTGAGGTGAGATGTCTTGATTGGCAACTTGTTTTTCTCTCACCGGCACTTATCAGCAATTCACGCCTTTTTTTCTTCAGTCTTTTTAATTATCAGATTTCATCTGTGTTTTCTCAAATCGCTAGTTTGACTTTTATCTTTCCTCCCACTGCAGCTTAAGTAAATTTTTAATGAGGTTTTGGATGCTTTTAATATTATTTTTAGAAGCATTACACATAATGAAGGCTTCAGCTACAAAAGAACCAACAGCCGAGGAGGACAGGGACGGTGCAGGGTTTCAGAGGGAACCGGACCATCTGGTGTAACGCTTGCTGCTCTTGACCCTCCACTGCACGTCATTCTCCATCCTAAACACAGTGTGCTCAACTTGTGTTGTTCAATTTATCCAAACTGAGGACAAATTCTTCCAAGATGATTTTATGACAGCACAGCCCTACATCAGAGCAGCCACACAGAACCACAATCCATATCCCTTAATGACTCTGACTGGTGTATCACAGGCCAGTGTGTGGAGCAGCAGCTTTGTGTGCGAGTCATCCTGGGAAGCATCCCAGCTGCAGACAGGACTCGCTGTAGCTGGCGGCTGCAGAAAAAGCTGCAGTGAGTGACATATTTGGGCTGTCTTAGAAAACAGTGTTGACGCAGGGAGGCTGCAGCTCTCTTATAGGCAATATGTGCTCGTTCCAGAGCGAGGGGAGAGGATGGCATTCTGTGCTACTGATCTGCAAAGGTGATGCTAACTCTGGCTGACAGCACACTGTGAGGGACAGAAACACTGGGAGAGGTAACCAGACCAAGTGCATTTCCCGACGACGAGGGTTCAGGCATAATATCATGTCAAAGCTAATAAGAGCTGCAGACTGCAACATTACACAACTGCTTTATGCAAGATCTGTTTACGAGCAGCCCTACTTATTGAAATTATGAATAATTGCTAATATTCTGATTTTTTAAAGCGACTCAAGTAATGTAGGAAATCCTCATGTTGCCTCTCTGCCCTCATCTAACACTTCTGTCCTTATTCAGTCATGTCAGTGTAAACAGATTCACTGTGGCCAGGTCACGCATTCAATCTGATCCATGTTAATGATGAACTGCTGCAGCAGCCTAAACCAACACGGCAGGAAAAAAGCATGTGGCCCAAATGTTATATAGAAAACTGCCCTGGTTATGCAATAATCCATCTGGGGTTAACAATAATCTATTTAATGATTTATAAAGCATCAGACTTTGCCAGTGGTTATATGGGAGCTTTCTTTTGGATTCATGGGGGAATATTTCATTCATTCAAATGCAACATGTAAGTACTAAAGAACACATGAGGAGCAAAGGCAGAAGAAAATAAAGCTATTTTTTCTATCATTTCTGAGATATTATGCTTCAAAACAAAAGGCAATGGAGCCACAACAGCTGGCAAAAGTGACTTTAAGCAAATAAGCTAAATGTCGATTTCACGGAGAAAATGCTCATCAGGAGTGTCCTGATGAGCATTTTCTCTCCTTAATTATACCACGGCAGGGCAAGGTTTCGCTGGATAGATAAAAGAGCTTCCAACAGATACTTTGCCATCATAAGGGCCATTTCAGTATCATTCTACCAAAAGCACTCATGAGCAAATCATATTTCCAACTGATCTCATTTCATATGTTAGTAGGAACTTACAGCATTTTCCCATTTTGTCACTGTCCAAGAGCACAATACAGTATTTCTGTTTTGGAGTAAATAGTGTTGAAACATATTACAAGATATAAATAACGTTGCCATAAAATAAAGCGGCAGCTACTGTCGGATTCCAGTCTTGTTGGACAGGGCAGTAAGTTACAGGTGAGGCAAGTCATGCTGATATTCACTGAAAATGAAATTCAGCAAATACCTCCTGATGTTCCGCTGGCTGTCCTTTCTGTGTGTGCGCTGAAAAAACGGGAAACAAACAAAGTGGCTGGGGCTGAACCACACAACACTACTCCAGCCAATGAGCAGCAGGCTGCCTTCATATTCGTGTACAGGACAAGCGCAAGGAGAGGTGAGATGAGGGGAGCGAGCGGGACAGTAAGTTCGACATGCTAACGTGTAACCGCGCTGTGAATAAGGAGAGATGGCAACGTCAGCCATCTTTCTCCAGAATGACTCACCTCACCTTTAATAAGTAATGACAAACAGGCACTTGCTCAAATATGTATCTATCAATAGCACTATGGTGTAATAAGTATTTCATGTGGCATACTCTACTTCTGCCTGAAGTAGAAACTGTGGTTAGACAGTTTTGAGGTGTTCATGGGGGGACGTGGGGTGGCATTTTTAGCTCTTTGCCACTGATTACAAAACGGGTTAAAGAGTTTGTGAATGGCAATGCTCAAAATGACCAGCTTCATGACTAACTGAAGCACATCCTCCATCCCATGTTCATCCAATTACTGGAACACAATGACACATTCATTTCAACAAGCATTATTATTTGAACAGACCGTGGTTTAATTACTGTGTTTGTGCTGCAAAATGCTAAAGCTATTCACGCATTTGGTGAGGCTGCCAAACAAAAATGCCAGAGCACTTCCACAGTTGTATATATTTCCAACAATTTTTGTATATTTTATGTCTGAATTTAAAAAAAAAATGTGCTCAAGTTACACAGTACATCAAAAATTAATGGCTGCAAAACAATTTTTCCTCTGAGTCTTGACAGTTAAAGCTTAAGTTCGACGTGTTCTGAATGGTGAAATGAAATCCACCGCCGCGTAACGCTGCAGAAAGCCTCGACAACACACATTCATCATCTGACTAATGGGAAGACGCATGATGTTCAGTAGCGCAGTTTTACAATATGAGCTTCAAACAGTAACCAGATAAAAGGAAACCTACAAAAGCATCAATAAATGAGGATATTTTCAGATGAGTTTAAATGTCAGTCAGCCAAATCCAATTTCAGCAAAGCAAATGACTTGTGTGTCTTAATGTAGTCAGTAATTTAGTTTATGTCATAATTCAGAGTAATTCTAAGAGATTACACGATCAGTGAAAATTAATTAGCAGCAACTTGCACACGACTGTTTGAGGCAGGCACCACAGTGAATGAAGATTACCCACCGAACTCATTTTTTCTGGTGAGAGAAGTCCTGACAGAGCGATCTTCACACCGAGGCAGACTTGCCTTCAAACTCTGTCCCAATGCACGAAACAAACATTTCCTCATATTCCTTATGGCTTAATAAGCAACATGAAATGTGCTGGCTGCAGCAATAAATTATGGCATTATGTTACAATTGCTCGTTCTTTTTCAAAAACATGGCTGAAATATACTTGCTTGTCTCAGCAGGAGATAAATTCTCACTACATTTAGTACATGAAGTACTTTTTATTCTTTTATTAAAGATTTGACAGAAGAGAGATGACAGGAAATGAGTGAGAGAGAAAGCACATTTGTCAAAAAATATCTGTTTCTATGATATTTTAGCAATGAAAAAACAAGAGCATGATGTGCAACTCTGGTTATCTGTGAAAATCACTCAACAATATTGAAGACAAAAGAGACACGACTTAAAATGTCGACTCAAAGGGTTCTAGTTTAAGAGGAGGCTTTGCCAAATCAAGAATTTATTAAATCTATTACACAGATTGCAGAAGTGCAAAAAAGAACTCAGATCACTTCATATCTCTGCTTAAGTCTTGTCCTACACAAACAGCGCTTAGTAAGAACGAGTCGCTGTGATTGCCAGTACTTTGGCATTGATCAAGCCCAATACACCGACTTAGCCGAGTGTCTCGTGACCCGAAATGAAGTGGATGTCTTTAGACAGATTGCTAGGCCAGACTACTACAATAATCTGCTTTAGCTTCCAGAGAGTTACAGTCCCTGTTCGCCAGGTCACATGTGGGCCTCGCCTGTTGCCCGCCGCCTTCAGCACTGAGGTGCATTGAACCAGGACCAGCATCGAAAGGTACAACATCAAGCTGCATTCTCAAAGCTCCTGCAGGTTTATGAAACACATTTCGGCCTGATTCTAACCAATAACAACAGATGAGCTAACCACGGAGGCTGTCCACTTTAATCTAGGAAGCCCTAAATCCAATTGTATGGCATGCATCTCCACTTTGACTCACAAGCAAGTCTCAAGGAACAGTGCAGTTCATCCACTGCTGGCACAGGTCAAACTTAATGCGGAAGTCAGGCAGATCTATCACAGCCAATCAACTTTGTGCTGTGGGGTCAAGTCTTATATAGGCGAACCATCAGTGGTCTGAGGAAGGCACAGATCAACTGAAATGTGAGATAATGCAGACATGCTCACAGATGGCAAACTGTGGAGCAGAAAAACATGAGGACAAAAGAGACGGACCCAGGAGGCCTCTGGAAAGTCAAAAGGCAAACTGCATTACGGATGTGCATCACTGTTAAAATCAAAGGCCTTCACTCAGACACACCTCCCATGAAATGAAACCTAAAGCACAAATTTTATTGAAAGCGTGAAATTCTCACATACACTGTGTGAAATTGCCAACAAGGCCTCTTTGACAAGATAGCTTCATCATCCCCTGCAAGCCTGCAGTGAATGGGAAGAACATTTGCTGAGAGAGAGCTCTTGACACAGAGCAACAAAGACATGATCTGCAACTAATGCAGATACCATTATTCTTGGAAACTGATCCATTATTACATATTCTAAACTATATATACTACCTTTAAGATATGAAACTGTACTGGAGGGAAGGGACTAGTTTGTTTTTTCATGAGAGGCTTTAGGATTTAGGATAGAATGAGATTAGGAGAGCGGCTTTGAAATGTTTGAAGCAGTCTGAGAGCAGCTCGCTGCTGCAGCGCCGAGGATGTTTAATGTGGAAGACTGCCATTTTCTTAATTTAACTTAATCAGGAAA
The DNA here is from genome assembly GCF_039877785.1 of Chaetodon trifascialis. NCBI lineage: Eukaryota > Metazoa > Chordata > Actinopteri > Chaetodontiformes > Chaetodontidae > Chaetodon > Chaetodon trifascialis. The sequence goes on from NC_092063.1 coordinate 17,779,338, forward strand.
GCAATTCATCTAATGCAATGCATACTCACTACTGGCCCAATTACAACCTGCACATTCAGTCCTTCAATCACATAAAAGCAGATAATTGAAGAGGAAACTCTTGACTCCTTCTAACAAATCATCAACATTAAACTGATCAACATTAAACTGATCCCTCTGTGGAAGCTGCCTGAGAAGCTTCAAGTACATGTGTGTGCAGGTGCTCGTGTGTTGTATGTCTTTCCAACCAATTTCAACCATTAATATCATGAGATCCACCCATCAATCAATCTTCAACTTTTAGCATACTAAGATTCACGAGTTAGCAGGGTACATCAGTGAGTCTTCAGGTGTTCAACATCTGAAGCCTTGCTGTTTCAAAATATGATGGTTATGGGCCCGCTGATCTGTGACAGCTCTGGATCACGCACCAGGTGTTCTGCAGCGGACAGCTTCAGCAGCTACATGGAGCATACAAAGGGCTTCTTCTCTCTGAGACAGATACTGCTATCCATGTTTAGTGTTCATGTTCAATGTTTCATCTTGCATGCCTATCCTGTTCCACTCAGATACACGTAATGATGCGGAGGCCACATACTCTCGAAATGCTGTTTCATCTGGACTTTAAAATGATAGAAAATAGAGAAAACCAGCAAATTTTGACATCTACGATGCTGAAAACAGAAAATGGGTGGCCTCTTTGCTCAATAAATGACTTGACCAATCGATAAATTGTTTCACATTAAATGTTGCAGATTAATTTTCAGTTGATTAACAAATTAAAGATATCGTTTTAATTGTGATCCCACGGCGGAAGAGATCACAGTCCTAAATCCCAACTGGTCGAGGCAGATGGCCGCCCACTCAGAGTCTGGTTCTGCCTGAGGTTTCTGCCTGTTAAAAGGAAGTTTTTCCTCGCCACTGTTGCCAAGTGCTTGCTCGTGGGGGAATTGTTGGTTCTCTGTAGATAAAAGAGCTTGGTCTGTACCAGCTCTGTATGGAAAGTGTCCTGAGACAACTTCTGTTGTGATTTGGCGCTATACAAATAGAATAGAATAGAATAGAATAGAATAGAAGAGAATTGAATTGAATTGAATTGAATTGAATTGAATTGAATTGAATTGAATTGAATTGAATTGAATTGAATTGAATCGAATCCTCAGGTCAGGACAATGTGAGTCAAGGTCACACCAAGCAAAAAGTAATGTTAAAGTCGTCTATGGAAAACGCCACTTTATCTGCATACTTGAAAATACATACTTTAAAAAAGCTAATGCTACTACACGATACCTTCAGGAGCAAACAATAAGGACGGTACATCACCATCTCATTTTATATGTCTGCAGTTTATATAAGTGCAGTGACCCACCGTCCTGTTTCTGGCAAAGACAAATCATTGGCATCAGTATAAATATTAGATGGAGGGTTAGGATATAAATACACAGATATAAAGGGCTGATATTTTTCTCTTGCTAAATAATAAACATCAACCAGATAGTGGCATCCCATGCTGACACAGAATGAACCACAGCCACTAAAACAGTTTAAAGCTAATAAACACACAATTATGTTTTTTCAACAGTGTCCACCTCAAAAATCCAACAGGCTATGTGAAACGGTCTTTACAGCACGTGCACAGATGGCCGACTACTTGGCCCACCTGCAGCCCAGCAACGCAGTGCCTGCTACACAATCCTGTTACACAGCGAATAAAGCCAATGACATTTAATCCAATAATGGGATGCATCTATTTCATTCACTGGCAAGGTCAAGCGATGAGCAAGACATCAAACAAAGCAACCTGCGCTGCCAAAAACAAGCCACGGCCAAGTTTTTATGATGTGTGTCTAACGACGAGCATGATACACATTTTTGTGTATCAAATGATAAGAAAGAAAGAGAGAGAGCAGGGTTGAAACATGGCTGACTTCTGACACAGGTGGACAAGGACAAAGTGCTGTGTGTGACTGTGTGCCAAGCCATCGACTGATGAGCTCTATGTCTCTGTCACCTGCAGCACCAGTCATTTTTGAAGATGTAGTTGTGATATTGTTGAACTCCATTACATTATACAGAGAGGTGTTTCTGTTATTCAGCCTACCAAGACTGACACAGATGGACTGAACCAAACACCTGTCAGTATAACACGATACAATTTAGCTCGGTGAACCTGATAAACTGGCAACTGAGTGTTTTGAGTATTTAATTTTGCTTCTGTATTGTTGGGAGGGGTCTTTGTATATTGTTAATAGCTAATGTTTAAATAAAGGCCTTTAATCGTGATCAATAATTGGGATTTCAGTATCCAATTCAACAGTCAGGCTCACAATTGCAGCAGTAACATTAAATACTAACGGTGAGACTACGTGGCCAATAGCTTTCCCCACTTCAATCAATCAAGTCCTCTGTGATTTAAAACCATTTGTTTTCCAGCGTGATGAGCTCGGCAACTTTTGTGCTCGTCTTGCAACTGATTTACCCGAAGGACAATAAATGGTCTCGTGGAGTTGAGGCTTAATAGGCCTCACAGACACGCTCTCTCAAATAGGAGCAACAATCCGTAAACAACACCAACAATCAAGCATATAAAACTCCAAAACTGCAGAGGCACATATTCAGCCATGTGATGTCATCTTACTGACTTCTTTCATGACCCCAGAGAACGGGGTAACATACTGACCATTCACACTGACACAAAGACAAAACCCTTTTATGGCTGCCTCGCTCTTTTACTGAAGCCTAACCTTTACAGTTTGACCTATTAACCGTGATGAAACACTTCCTGCGAGAATGTGAGCGCCACAATAGGTTCTGCTAATCCTGAGATTCAGTGGGACGCCTACACTCTCTCTCTCTCCCTTCATGCCACTGCTGTGATGTCTCTCCTTCATGGAGGGGGAATAAAATCATTCTGCCTTCCCAATGCTTGCCAAAAGTTTTGCACGTGTCTGGCTACTGTATAACCCTCACTACTGCCCTGGACTACACCAAACCCGATGACACCAGGCTGATAACAGGCTACCAGTCACCCTGGGACAACCAGAGAAACACAGCACAGCTGCCCTGATAGTGGCAGCATCACTACAGCAGATCATCAGTCTGTAATTATCTGATGAGGCCTGATAACGCCTGGGACCCTCTGAGGGTGTGTTGCGTAATGATGATGAAGATGCGGCCAACTGTCAGGCCTGTGACGCCTTGTGGAGTTCTGCTCCATCGATTCAGCTCATATTTTACATTTGATGTCCGACAGCCTGCGAGCTTTCATCTTGTTTGATTACATGCAAATGTGAAGCTCTACTACAGCCAGCTGTGAGGCAGATGAACGCCAGAGCAACACTTAACCTTCAGTGCAGTAAATCAAATTTCTATTTGCAGCCATTTCATTACCTGGTGACTTACAAAACCTACAAACTGGCTGCAAACAGCGTGAATACATGTTAGCATCTTTACATGTCTTAAATCGCGCAGTGTGCAGCTGGTGAATGTGTTTAACTTATATTATAAATGCTGTCTATACCAGTCTACGCTCTGTAAATACCCAGCATCATGACTAGAGCAAAATTAGTAGCAAAACCTGCCAATCACAAACACCGTCAGTGGCAGCACGGTCTACGAGCAGAGCGCGCTGGCTGTCTTCTTACTGTCAGAGACTAAATAAAGCCTCTCTGTTGCCAGGTTGTTGTTCATATTTGTTCCATTAGCTGCAACAGTACACTGAAGAAAGGAGAAGGGATTTTGTGCGCTCAGGTGATAATCAGACCTGTTTTTCTTCCAGGGAGATGGAAGAAAACCCAGCAGTTTGGAAAATGTGAAACAAAAACACAGAAGAACGTGCAAAATGCTGCTTGCGTATACCAGCTGCGTCAGAGTGTGTGAGCAGGAGGCTATTCTAGGTGTGTGCTGGTGGATATGAGCGCTTTCAACAAAATCCACAGGGGCTCTTCACGGCAGCTTCGAAGGCACCTTCAGGCCTTGTTCACGTCAGACAGGAATATCCAACGGAGGCAAACAGAAATTGCAGCCAAGTGGGTGAAGGTATGACATGCATGCAAATCTGAGTCAAGCAATGACTTCAATCATGCTGGTGAGAGGGGCTCTCTTAATTCCATGGAGCAGAAGTCAATGAACAATCTGCTCACGGTCTGAAACAGTGGACACACGTCTCTGTTTGTCTTGCCTTACAAGCTCCTTGGCCTGTTGATGTAAGCCACCTCCATCACAGACTGGGGACTGTTCCCGGAGGCCTTGATGACCCTTAAAGGAAACTCAGACCTCAGGGGCCCTCGCTCCCCAAACATCCCGCTCAGACAGGAGAGCCTCTCAGTTGCTCTGCCAGGCAACAACATTTGTTTGTCCTCTACACAGTCTCAGCCGCCCAACAGAACGAACACACCCTCGACGGCCGCGGCGCTCCTCTGAAGAGGGGGTTGGGAGCCGCAGAGCCTTGAATGCAACTCAATCACCTCTCTGTGTGAGCGGCACAAAAGAGCCAGTGAGAGTGGAGAAGTGAGAGTGAGACGGCCGGAGCTGTGCACAGGCACTCGGGTGGAGCTGACCTGCGGCAGGTAATGTGCTCTCTGGTTACCTGTTTCCCATGAAGCCTGAATCTTAATGTGGACATGCCCAAATGCGAATAGCTCTGCAGAGCATGTTTTTTCTCCGGGAAGCAACGGGGCTCATGGGAGGAGGTAACGCAGCCAGATGAGCTGCAGATACGAGCTGAACTAAAAACTCTAAGTGCAGGTTTCTGCTGGTACATTTTTTGTGGATTTGGATGGTTGATATATTATCCACACAAGTTGCTTCTGTAAAATCATGTAACTGACAACTTATTTGAACAAACTTTTAACAAATTCACATCATTATACAACATGAGGATGAAACGGTTAAAATCCTGGATATTTTTCTGGCGCATTCTTAAATTGGCATTTTCCATTTCTGAAGATTGCTTTTTGCAGTTCCAGCGTATAACATCCAAACCACGGGCTCCTGCGAACGTAAAGTCCTTTCTTGGTGGCCAACATAACTTCCCAGTCATCTGGCACAACTTAATATTCACAACTGAATGACCCATTCGTGACAGTTCACTGACTCCATTCAGCCCACGAAGGCACCAATGAGAGGAAAGTCACCACCGACCCAAATTGAGTCCAGTATTCTCATGGCCTATCTTTCCAGCACTAAGTGGCAAATTACCAAATCGAAATGCTTCAACAATTTAGCACTTTCGGGGGGATTATCTCATATACACATTCTTGAGGGGCTTGAGTCGCGATCGAGTCCGAACAGTGACCGCATTGTGGCATGCTTAGTCAGGATCCCGACCTTGAAGTCTGAGACTAAAAGCCCTTTGTTCCTCTGAGAAATCTCTGAATAAATACAGAGAAAAATGTAAGAGTTAACTTGTGGGAACAGGCCCTCTGTGTAGGGCATGTAAACAGTTATTTAGGGCATACAAGGTAAAATGTTTGGTAGTTGTTGTTCTACTGCTCCACAGAGGCAGTTTTAAAACCCACTTTATCATCAGAGCAAAGTTCCTTCATTATCTCAGGCCTGATTGTCTGTTTGTCAGCAGCATATCTCAGCAAACACATGATAGATTTCAGTTCAATTTGGTGTAATCATAGGCCATGGCCCAAAGAGCAAGTGATTAGGTTTGACTGCGGAGAGCGCCGCCATGCAGCCACTTACACGGCACTTGTGGGCTCCTAACTCCTGTACACCCACATTCTCTGAATTGTGACAAATATACGAGTGTTGGTCTCACCCATTTATTCCCCAAATATACATTTGACTGAGTCTGACATGTATGTACTTGCCTATAACTGGCTGCCAATATCTCGTGGGCATAGCATATTTCACACTGGCTGCCAGAGCTCTTTAACACACTGTGAAGCTGCAATCCAATTTTTATAACGTGCGCACAGAACTCTGAACATGCCTGCAAACTGTGACGGCACTGGTTTCAGCCAAGATATGTGCTCCGTGAGTCCTTTTAGTAGCATCTGTATTCAGTGACTAATGATATGAAATCCGTGAATCTTGTAGTGACAAGACACTGTGGAATACATGCAGCAGATCACCAAACATCAAATGAAAGGAGTCCCGTCAATCAAAACCAGCCAGAGCCACAGCTGACACTTCTTTTTCATTTTACGAGCTCACAAAGCCCTGACATGTTCAAAGTGAAACTCAACCGATTCGCCTCTTTCTCTGTGTCATCACATTAGCCAGTAGCCATCACCCTGCTGATATTTAATGATGTTATTTCCTAAGTTAAGTCAGTCTGTAAGCTGATGCTGAATGATGGCATTCAAACAGTGTTACAAGAGCTGCATGGGAGAGGCGAACAATGCAGTCACTGTCTGCCGTGTGCATCCACACAGTCTCTGTTTGCCATAACAGAGCAAGACGCTCATTTCACACAGATTATTGACAGCTCAAATGTATAAAACTGGGCAATCTGGTGATGTGGTCACTGGGATCTTGTAATCAACAGATCTGTTTGGGATGAGAGTTAATAAGCACAAGGTTTTGATCAATTACATTTTTCTGTTGATCAATAATGCCTTTAAAGTGAAGCTGCTGAGGACCAAATGTAAATAAGCATGAATAAACAATAGATAAAGCAATATAACAGAAAAACGAATTGGCTACTTTGAAAATTCCTAAGCATATGAATCATTTTTCAAGTAAAAACACAAAAAACGCTTTCGAGCAATCTTTGTACTAATCAAGAAAATGTGTAAAATATTTTCCTGCATGTCTTATTTATGTAAATAAACAGAGAATAAACAGACTGTTTTAATGAGGCTGTGGTCAGGTAGGAGCCACAGAGTTGTGCCACGTCACTCACCCATAAATTATCCCATATTTAAAACAAAATATTGACCAGATACGTTGCTCTAACCGTAACCGACATGCAATTTTCAGTGGATCAATATAAGGTTTCTCCAGTGACTGTGAGAACAAGAAGACTGAGAGAGAAAACCCGCACCTAAGCTGTAATATATATTTCTTCACAGCCATGTGAGGAGAGCGCATATGTTAACTCAGCGCCACACAAAGCAGGGCATCCAATTTGTTCAACTAGAATCACTTAATTCAATGACGAATGAGCCAAGAAACTTGCCGGCAGCCAGCCTTTCCTTTGTGTAGCTGTGTGTGCACAGAGGAGGCTCATGCATCTCAGCAGACCGAATGTTTGACTCTCCAACATGAAGACACCCAGCAGCTGCTCGCGGCAACAGAAAAGGAAACAGATTACATGGGTGAGACCTTGAATACAAGTGACAAAACCCACGATGAACAAGACAAAAAACTCCAGGAATGCTTGAAACGCCGAAGAGTTAAAAGCCTAAAATGGCTTGAACAGGTCTGCCACAGACCATCTGAGTTTCACACACACTGACATTTCCGTGCTGGCAGTGTAATGAGTCATATAGTCTAGGTAAGATTATTGTATGTGGATCAAAACATATTGTTCCAACAGATCTTTCAAGGTTTGTTGTAGCCACGTCATCAGTGATTAATGTTTGTGTAGGCGAGCAGCTGAGGAGCACAGCATCCACAGCCAATGCTGCTAAAATCACCTGACTCATGCAAATCATTTGTAGGCATCTAAATAAGAGGAGTCCTGAACAACCACGACTTAGACGGAAAAATAACAGGAGAAGCGTTTGCTTCCTCATCTGCAGCAAAAGGTGGCTGGTAATAAAAGAAAGAATCAACAACACACTGTGAAAACACAAAGCTGGGCTGCAGGTGGCGGGAGGTGGCGCGCAAAATGAGCCGGTGACCTTTGGTTAATAAAAGATAAGCCCTCGCCAAGATGGTGGTTTCACAGGCCTCCTTTGCTGATAAGGGCAGGAAAGCTTGCAGGTGTACTTCACAAACACACACTTCACACACTACCCAGGACAAACTGCTACAGGCCTTTTCCCCCTGACTGATGAAAAAGAAATTAAGTTAACTGCTTTACAAACGGTCGCCTCCCGCTGCTGGGCATTCTCAGCTGCTTGACATGGCAACGGGGAAAAAATATAGCTCCATCAGAAGCCCTGGGCAGACTTTTATGAGAATCTACATCCCCTCCATCGTCTTTATTCTGTTCATGTGTAGCCTCAAGAGAAAACGACCAGGGCGGCAACTGACGATTATTTTCACTGGCGACTAATCTGGTCATTATGTTCTCGATTCATTGATGAGTTGTTTGATCGTGAAAAAGATTAATCAGTTTCGACCTGAAGATGGTCAGAAGAAACCAGAAAACATCTGAATTTAAAAGGCTGGAATCAGAGGATTTTTATGTTTTTGGTTTAAAGAGTACTGAAACCGATTAACTGAATGTCAAAATAGTTGCAGATTAAATTAATATTTGACAACTAGTCGATTAATTGTTGCAGCTCCAGCGGTGGAAGCTGGCCTGCAGTGATGATCAGGCAGGTGCCTTTACACACCCTGACAGATGGAGCTCAAAGCTGGGGAGTCAGTGGATTGACTTTCAGGTTGAAACACGTCTATAAATGCATGCAGTGGAGGTGTTGGTGTCGGTGAGCTGCTGTACGGAGGGAGGTGGACCGCCCTGCAGCAAATACAGGCACGTCTCTGCTCAGTGATGGTGTCCATCGGTGACAATGCTCATGAAGAGCCGCAATTGCACTTTCAGTTCTTCCACAGTCTCTGCAGAAGCAGGCCCAGACCTACGGAGGGCTTTTTTTAATTTATTTAAACCTGTGATCACAGCACATACATTTTTAAATCCACCGACAAAACTGGGGCTTGCGAAGAGGATCTGCAATGCGTAGCCAACCAAGCTCCATCCTGGTGCGACCACAACGCTGCCAAGCCGAGCATTAGGCCTGCTAATGGAGGAATAAACCTGTGAGGTTTAATAACACTGAATCTGAACCAGGGGGGTAAAAACACATGTCAGCACGCGTTAATTCACATCTACTCAAATGCCCTCAAAGACTGGATGAGTATCGGGGTGGCAGAGTCGGGGAAGTTAGAAAAAAAAAAAAAAAAAAAATCTTACAAACTGCAGAAGGTGAGAAATATTTATCATCTTTAATGAGACTGACGAGAAGCGACCAGAAGAGACAAGAACCCAAAATAGACTGAATGTAGATGACAGAAGGGGGTCGTTTCGTGGCCTTGATATAATCTCCAAAGTACGTCTAGTATTTACGCTTCAGGATTAAATATTACACGCAGAAAATAACTGCACTTGGGTTATTGTGAGTCGTTTTGGGTTGTTTAAGGTCAAAACGGCCGCAGTATCGCGGGATGCACTTGCTGCCGGCGGCTCCGGAGCTGACCATCCCTGAGCAGGTTCCATCCCTGAGGACCGCAGCGCCTGACACACGTTTACCGCCTTCAGCGTCGAGAAACACCCGCAGAGCTCCGGAGAAGCGGCAACTTTCCGCCCCAGCGTTTCCCAAACCTGCGTGACACGTACAGGCGGACAGAACACAACGGGATATAAATCCCAGCTTAGTTACCTTTAGCTGCCTCCACCGCACATAATAGTCCGAGGACCAGTCCGACAGCGGATGCAAATGGTGTACTCCCTCGGAACCGCATCCCGACTTCGAGTTCAACCGCGGCGACGTGAGACAAAACAACCTTCTTCTTCCCTCGTCAGTCGGGCGGAATGTTTCTCTACCAAGAAGAATAAAATCCAGAGGATGAGTGTCTGTTACCACGGTAGCTCTAAGATGGCCGTCGTCAGCGCCGCCGCTCCGCTCTCCCCTTCAATCACCGCTCCTCGCGCAGTTTTGCAGCTTGCTGCGTTCAGGGGCTGTCGGGCGTTCCTTCACGCCGCGCACTGAATCATCCACCTTCTCTCTGGTCAGGCATTCTTGCGAAACCCCATGACAGGTTTCTATGTAATTTGTAACCACCGAAACACAATGTAAACACAAATAAAGGCGAGTATATCACATCGTAAAACTCCAATGGAAAGACTTATCCAGTCTATCAGAGCTCCAGATTTCCTGTTGTTACCAGCAAAAAATAAGTGAGAAATAAGTTCCTGCAAGGAAGCTAGCTAAATAAATAAATAAATAAATAAATAAATAAATAAATAAATAAATCAGCAAACAATGCTGTGTCAAAATATTGATTTAAAGACTTGGGCATCAATAAAGTATTTCTGATTCTGATTCTGATTCTGATATCTTAAAATGAATTACCCCACAGCAAGTCTGGGATGAGGTTGTATTCTGGTAAAGAAAAAGTGGACCCGTTACTCAAAGACAGGGAGGAATGGTGGTTTAATCAGGACCTAGCAGGTCCTTTTTGTATCCTAACAGGTTAGTCCAACCATGCATGGGAGGTCAGCTTTGTTTCTCAAACTTTAGTTCCCATACCCGCTAAAAATAAGCATCTGCTGTTACAAGATTGCATACTTATAAACTTAATTAACTAATCAGTATAGCAATAAATTGATAGCTGTTGCTTAACCTGTAAAATGAACAGTTTCAGGTGTTTATGAGCAATCACAAAAGAAATGGACTCAACTTTCCATCTCAGGCTAAACTGATCTGTGTTAGACATGTTCTGTCTTCAGGTGTCTGCAGACATAGCTGAGAAAATGACATCCGCTTTTTAAGTGAAGCACACAATCCAACTTCTATGTTTATGAGCAAAATTTCTGTGGCAGCTTGACATGAAAAGTAGTAACCAATATCAGCATAGTGTTCTTCTGTTTGTTATTTGTTATTATCACCCAAAATTCACTCCCTTAAATGTTTCAGACATCATCATACATAATTTGCTTTTTCATTATTTTCATTTTGTATTTCAGAACACTAACATACTGTTTATAACACAACAAGGGGTGCAGTGTTTTGTTTATGACAGATACAGGGACACCTGGGACAACTATGGAAAATAAGTCCAGGACCTCCTCATTCATCATCCCTGACAAAGGCTGATAGGTTGCATTTAAATGGGATATAGGAGGACTTTGTCTTCTGGGTTGCAGCACTCTGGTTTCACAGTACATTGTGGTATGAAAATAAGTGGTTATCCTACTATGTACATGTGCTTAACCACAGTATTCTACCATATTAAAGCGTATATAAAGTTTAAATTCTGTCAAGACATAATACATCGTGAAATTATAGTACACCATTTGTTGAACTAAAAACGTGTGTTTTCATTCCTTTAAGGATCATTGTAACTGATAAAGATAATAATTTGGAGTCATTTTTGTTTTGTAAAGCTTCCCCTCTTCATTCTGCTGAAAATAAAATTCTCCCTCCTCATCTAAATAGCTGTCAAGCAAAAATATCTACTTTTGTCAGGCTTGTGTCTTTCCAGCCTCTGCTCTTTCAAGCCAGCACGTAAGTGTTCAGAAATCGAAGCTCAGGAGGAGAACTTGAAGGCAGCATTTGTCCAACGATGGCCAGTGACGTCAACACCTTTATTATGGGAGCGCATGCAGCTAGTTTAGCACAGACGGCTAAACTGAGACCGAGGGCGGAGGCTAAATGTCTTCTGGTGTTACCCTGTGGCACCCAGCGATTATTGTGATGTGAAGTGCACAACAACACTTAGAGCTGAAGCTCAGGGGCCAACAAGCACCCTCCATGGTCTCTATTTGAATGATGTGCAATTTAATTATGAAGTTGTTCTACCTATAGTCATACAAGCTGTCCTAAAGTCTTGTAGGCAGGTGTCAGTCCCTTTAGTGGTCTCAAAGGGTTGGACAGATGCTCAGGGTGGAGGGTCTGTGGACCCATACAGCGTGCTGCCTTTAGGCCCTGGCTTTATAATCCAGACATGGTAAAATGGAAATTTCAACAACATGACACAGCCAGAATGTGACAAACTAAAATGTGTGGAACTGCTTATGTGCCTCTGAAGCCAGAGAGCTGTTTAATCCTGTCGTCCAAACAGGCGAGATGGGAATTGTAAATTTGAAGTACATCCACGCTTTAATTTCGCCCCGAGTTTATTCCACAGAGCAACTCTCAGAAAAATCAGCCACAGTGAAAAAGCCTTGTACGATATTCAATAAAAATGAGCGTCTTATAGATCATTTATGAGTTAACTACCATCCTCACCCTGCAGAGCAACCACACAACAAGTGCATGGTAATGTGAGAATAGCGAGGCCTCGAATTGCAAATGTGGGTGGGGGCTGCTATCTAATCAACACCCTCTGATAAGGATAGCACCCCTGAGGAGAAGATGGTGCAATGCAATCAGAAAATTACTCCCGAACATCCACATCAGTTTATTACGCATAATACTGTGCAACCTTGATATGGCTGCCGTGGATGCAAATTTAGACACGTGACTTTAATCTGAGAGAGAGGCTGTCATGAAAAGGTCGACAATTCATACTGGAAAGCCTTGCTGTGTGTTTGGTGGGAAAAGTGAACAGGAAGAAATAAAATAACAGTCAAAAAAATTCACAGAAATGTTGAAAGAATAAACCATTAGACCTCAGTGCAGTCTCAATCGCTGCTTTTATCACAGCAGCAGAGAGAAACAGCAGAGAATGGACATAGTTGTGTGGGGCCACAATTAAGTGATGGGTCTATAAACAGGGACAGTCTATGGGCATCAGGGCAGGAGCAAAGCTGAAGCACAATGCCTGTTTGTTTCCACTTTGGCAGCACATGAAGTGGCCAAGAGAACAGCCCAGATGTCCAGCAGTGCTCTGGGAAAGAGACAAAGTGACCATTATCATTCCTCTGGGGGACAATGGACGGCAATAAGAGGGCTCGGTGGATAGGTGTGAGACATCAACAAATGATCAGAAAGGTGTTACTTCCTCCAGACCATCTCACCCAGTGCTGTGACTGACTGCTGCTCTGGAGGGATTTCAGTGATGGCTGATGGCTGCTGTGAAAGCAGGCTGACTGGCAAACACTTTGTACTTTCTCCTTCCTGAATTGTGGTGAGGTCTTTGTATGGAGTTAATGAGCGTTTTCTTCAGCACTTTGTTACAACACTTTGAATGCCACACAGTTAAAGGGTTTTTACCCCAAAGTAGCCAATAGTTAAAAAAAAACTACACATCAGTTTGTCTTGTTCTCAATATGAAACCTTTGAAACATAAGTTATGAACGTAACCAGTAATAACTGACAAAGTATGTTTTTATTGGTCCTCTTAAAGGTCTGATATGTAGCACTTCCACATTAAAATGACATATGTTCCATGTTTGATTGAGCTGTGTACTTACGTTATCCCAAATGTTTCCAGCAATGTTCAAACCCGATGAAATCTGTATCTTTATTCAAGGTAACAGTGTGTTTCATTTGGTTGTCCGTCAATGGCGACACAGGAAACACCACATGATAGTGTCAGAGAGTGAGGGAGGAAGCCTGCAAACGTGACTAAACATAACGTGAATAAAGCTTTTAAAGCTTTACCTTCTCTGTGAACATTTCTGCCTGCGTCACGTCAGATGGATTTCCACTCGCAAAGGTGGTTGTTGTGAACAATGAAGACAGCAGCTCTCATGATCCAACGCTACTTTACTATGTCATCAAACCTTTTGTTTTCATGGTTTGACTTCAGACCTCTGACAGCAGAAATTACAAACTGTGGGTTTAAGTCCTTTTTGGGGTTAGTGTTTTCATAAGTCAGTAAGTGTTTGCTGTGAAGTGTGAATAAAACCCCCCAAAATGGGAATTAGTTCCAAACCGTTACCTGTTGCACTCATGTTGTCCAAGCTGATTAATCAATTAGTCAATCAGGAGAAAATGAAGCAGCGACTATTTAGATAACTGAATAATAAGTCACTTTAGAATAAATTACATTGGACAGATGGTCAAAACACAAAACAAGACAGACTGACACATGCTGAATATACAGGTATACACATCATTATACACAGGTAATGAGTTGTCCTGCAGCATGTTTCCCTCCTCCTCTACACGGCTGCTCAGCATAAAAAGAAAGAACCTGACATGTCTGTCTCAGAGACTGAGCTCACTCCTCGAGCCCCCAGACGAGGATTTGGGGATTAGATACACCACATTATTTGAATGGTCGAAGGTCGCGAATGGCCCATGGCTGCTCACATTATTCAAAATCCTTCTCCATCAGTTTCCATCCTTCTGCTTCGGTTACACACTCTGTCAGTATGGGCAGAGGCACACTGAACGTGTTCAGCCACTGGCCGTAGGAATCACGTTGTTGGAGACATCACTGAGGGCTGCCGTCGTGGTGGGTGGTTGGCAGCAGACGGAGCATGAAAAAGACTTTGCTATCATGCATGGGAATCAAAGTGGTCGTGACCATTAAATGCCACAGCTTCTCAATATTCTGTTTCCTGTCTCGTGTCTAGACTGCAGCTCGTGTCATTAACTACTGTTTTCCTTTTCCTTCCCAGCCAGCCATTATCCTCTCCACTTTTCTCATAATATACTGAGATTACTGCACATAATTGCTCAGAATGCAATTATTTGGAGAGCCCAGAGCTTTTCATGATGACTTTCTTATTTGTTATTTTCTATTAATGATGTGTTCAGACACAATCACTGTATTTGTTTATTAGTGTCTTTTTCACTAAGAGCATACTTTTGAGAAAATGTCTCAGTATTTATATTTAGTTCGCCGAAGAGAGGAGCTCAGAAATATTATTTTAGAGGATTGTAGGTCTGCATGCCAATTTGCCTTCATTCTTTATTAAGGTTCTTTATCTGATAATCAAAAATATATGGCATGAAACCTGAATGTGTGTCTCCATAAATTTATAAGCTTCAATTTTCAGTGAACATTTTTGTTGAAAGATTAATTTTATACACAGCAAGTCCTTTTTTTGGCTTCAGTACGGATGTCTCCTAGACTTTGCTCATGAATACATTTTTTAAATCCTTGGCTGGGGGAAATTAAATCTCTCTTTAGAAGTTCCGGCTGTTATCAAGTTCTTTCACGGGAAATTTTTAAGCCGGTAGGTCTGCATGTGCAGGATTCTGGCAACAAATCACACAGGGAGCTGAAGCCGCGCACCTTTACGATGCCTTTGCTGTCTAATTCATACATTCCCCGCAGGGAACATTTAAAACTTACCCTCTGTGATTGATTCCCTTCCACTTAAGTTGCTCTCATTTATCTTGCAGCCCGGGCTGCCACTCACAGTCATTTATTAACCACTAGCTTCTCCCTCCATGTGCACACACACTAAAAATGCTGTTGTTTGTTTGTTTGTTTTTTTAACAATTCCCACCCTCATTCACCGGAAGCCATATTATAATTCCTGTCAGTACTACAGGCAAGGTTTTGCAGTTCACCTCATGAGACAGGAAATCTATTTATTTCCCTTGTTTTGTTTTGTTTTGTTTTTCATTTCTACATTGATGCGATGCAGAATCCTGCTTGTCTATTTTGGTTCCTGAACAAAGGAGCTGTAGGGGGAAATGCTTCAAACCTGAAAGCTGTGATCTATATTCCATACCTCCTTTAACAAGCCCTTTTTTGAAATAGATTTTATTTCCCCTGAAGCCGTGCTATTGTGTTACAGCATTATTGACTTGTGAAGTAGCCCCTGGATATGCTATGCCCCTCTTGATTGTCAATAGCCGGCAGGTTCAGGCTCCATTGTTACTGATATAAGGCCTGGACACTGAAAACACATGGCGGGAGTGAGTGGGAATCTGCCAGATGGAGGCTCGATAACCTCACAGAATACTTCAGTCCTCTCTATAGAGCTCAAGG